>NW_015506791.1:31217-38927 GCF_001515645.1 Sinocyclocheilus grahami
TCCCGAAAAAAAAAAAAAAAAAAAAGAATTCAACTCCTGTTTTGTACTCTTGGTCTCCTCGTTCCTTGCTCCTCACAGTAGCAACCTGTGACAATATATAAATATTTTGTTACGGCCAGCTCGTTACAAGCCGCAACATAAAAGTGGGATCACACACACACCACCGTTCAATCAATACAAATTGATTTAACAAATATAACAATAAGCCCAAAAAAAGAAAAACATAAGTCTGGGGAAAAATAGAGAAACAAAAGAAATAACAGTAACAAAATCCTAAAGCTACATGATACAAAAAAAAACGTAATAAAAGATCATATAAATCAGAGCGATGTCACATTCTGGTCAAGAGCTGCTCCTGGGAGAACTATCCCTCTAGGAGTGCTAACCTCAATGAACGATCTGAAGTCCCTATATAGTCTACACCCCTAATTATCATTAATTGATTAATTAACTTGGGGAAGTGATGCAAAACTCCCACAGTCTGCCACCAACAGGTAAGGAGAACACTCAGGGTCGTCACACCTCCCACACCAAAAAGAGGTTCCCTAAAGGACCGACCAAAAAATAAATAAATAAAACAAAGAGATTAATGCATAAATCACACACAAAAAAAAAAAAAAATTAAGGCCATTGATACTCATCTCGGCAATCCCGTTCCATTTCACTCCTGGATCTCCTGGGCCCTAGGATATCAAAAAGAGAGGGAAAGGAGAAGGGCACAGCCCTTCTTTTGGTCAAGAAGTCAAAGGATTGTGATCAGTGTACACTATGATAGGACCACAAAATTGAGCTCAAGTAGACCTCAAAATGTTGAACAGCCAACACCAGGGCTAAAGCCTCTTTCAATAGGGGAATACACTTGATGGCGGTTAAATTTTCTAGAAAAATAGCTAACCGGATGTTCAATTCCATCAACATCTTCCTGCAAAAGAACAGCACCGGCACCATAAGCACTGGCATCAACTGCAAGGAGAAAAGACCTCTTAAAATCAGGTGCAACAAGCACAGGTGCGTTGGCTAAAAGGGCTTTAGCATTATCAAAAGCACACTGATTTGTTGAGTCCAAAGAAACCATTTAAGTGGTCAGAACAATGCCAGTCAAAGGAGTAACTACACGCAAAATTCTGACAAAACCCTCGATAGTATCCTACCATTCCTAGGAATCTACGGAGTTCACGACGGGTAGCAGGTGTAGGGAATTTACCAATAACATCAACTTTAGCATCAATTGGTTTTACACAACCGCCGTACCCAAATAGGTCACAGTGGCTTTCCCAAACTCGCACTTGGCAAGGTTAATGGTTAAATTGGCTTTAGCAAGACGTACAAAAAGCTCTCTAATTTGGTCAAGATGTTCGGACCAAGAAGAACTAAACAAAACAACATCATCTAAGTAAGCCTCGCACCCTGACAACCCAGTCAGTACTCAATTTACCAACCGTTGAAATGTGGCGGGAGCATTTCGGACCACAAAAGGCATAACGGTGTATTGCAGGAACCTGTCAGGTGTAACAAAAGCAGATAATTCCTTCGCACGAGATGTCAAAGGCACTTGCCAATAGCTTTTCAGAAGGTCGAATTTACTGACGAACTCTGCGGAGCCAACACGATCAACAATTCTAGGTAAGGGGTAACAATCAGGTTGTCAGAGAATTAAGCTTCCTGTAGTCAGTGCAAAAACGATACGCATGATCAGGTTTACTCACTAAAATACATGGTAAACTCCAAGAACTAAAAGTGGGTTCTGCCAAGTTATGAGTGAGTAAATAATCCACCTCCTTCTGAAGTAATTCCCTTTTTATAGGATTTACTCAATACGCATGTTGTTTTACAGGTTGAGCTGTGCCAACATCAATGTCATGCTCGATGACATGAGTTTGGGTAGGGACATCAGAAAAAAAAAAAAAAAGAGGGGAACGAACTTACCAATTTCATTAGATCAGACTTCTCGGATTCAGACAAATGGGGAGTCAAATTAGCAAAAATTTCAGAATTGTTAAGTCTTCCCTCCACGACTCCGAGAAGGACCATTAATTTCTTCCGTAGCTACTGAACCCGAATTCCCCCCCTCCCCCCCCCCATCTCTTCAGATACTTCTGAAGTGTTCGGACCAGCGGTCGACACAATATCAACAGAGAGAAGTCACAGGGGTCACATAAGTTTTTAATAAATTAACATGACAAACTTGTAATTTCTTTCGGCGATCAGGCGTGTTTAATAGGTAGTTGTTATTTGGAAAACATTGTGATCGTATAAGGTCCAATAAACCTAGCCTGGAAAGGACTAGTCAAAACAGGTAATAAAGCCAACACTTGGTCACCTACTTGAAATTCTCGGTACTTAACCTTGCGGTCAAACAATCTCTGCATCTTCACCCGAGACTTACCTAGTTTTCTTTGGGCAAGAGCTCTAGCTTCATAGAGTCTATAACGAAAGCTACTTACATAGTCTAAAACATTTCCTGGTGGGTCAGAGGTCTTCCATTCATCGGCAAGAACAGCAATAGGGCCCCTGACAGTGTGTCCAAACACCAATTCATTAGGACTGAACCCGATGCTCTCTTGTACGACTTCACGGATAGCTAATAACATCCAAGGGAGTCCCCTCTTCCCAGTCAAAGTCAAGTTCGACACAATAGGATCTCAAAAGGAACTTCAGGGTCTGGTGGAATCTTTCCAATGCCCCCTGACCCTGAGGATGATAAGCACTTGAGATGTTATGAGTTATTTTAAGTTGTTGCATAACTTTAGAGAAGCATCGAGACAAAGTTCGAGCCTTGATCAGACTGAATAGTTTTCAGAATTCCGAAGATAAACATGAAACCTGTCAAAGCTTTTAAAATTGACTTAGTAGTAATTGATCTCAAGGTATAGGCTGCCGGATAACGTGTAGATTGACACAATATAGTCAGTAAATAAGCACGTCCAGCCCTAGATCGTGGTAATGGACCAACACAGCCGATAATCAAATGTTCAAAAGGAGTGTGTCCGAACACCAATTCATTAGGATGCTAATAACATCCAAGGAAGTCCCTCTTCCCAGTCACAGTCAAGTTCAACACAATAAGATCTCAAAAGTGACTTCAGGGTCTGATGGAATCTTTCTAGCGCCCCCTGACTCTGAGGATGATAAGCACTTGAGATGTTATGCGTTACGTTGTCGCATGACTTTAGAGAAATGTCGAGACATGAAGTTCGAGCCCTGATCAGACTGAATATTTTTCGGAATCCCAGAAATAGACATGAAGCTTGTTAGAACCTTTAAAATCGATTTAGTACTAATCGATCTCAAGGGATAGGCTGCAGGATAGCGTGTGGACTGACACATTACCATCAATAAATAAGCATGTCCAGCTTTAGATCGCGGTAAAGGACCAACACAATCGATAATCAAATGTTCAAAAGGAGTTGTAACACCAGCAATAGACTGTAACGGAGCCAACGGAATTTTCTGGTTTGGCTTCCCGGTCATTTGACATGTAATTAATTATAGACGGTCTTGTCATACATCTCGCTTGATTCTAGGCCAATAGAATTTCCTCAATTCTATCATAGGTCTTTTGTACACCCATATGACCAGCGACACCTTCATGAGATAACTGCAGAACTGCTTGTCGAAAAGTAACCGGAACCATAATTTGAATCCTAGGTTCTATTAAAATGTCAGAACACATAGGTTGTTGCCTACAGAACAATCCGTCCCGAAGAAAGTAGACAGGAAGTGAATTCTGTTCACCTCTTCCTTCTTTCACCAAAGAAAACAGATCTTGGAGGGTGCAATTCGACTGCTGTTCTCGGATTAGTTCATCTCAAGTTACATTATACAGTGGAGATAAACAACAAGCATTAACATGGTCATCACAATAAAATTGACTTTCAGGCTGGGAATCAGATTTTTCCATGTTGTCAATGACAGATGGTAGCTCAAACACAGGGATCTCATCCTCAATACTAGTGCACACGGTATTACGTTCTGGCTGGGAATAATTCACAGAGGAAATAAAAGCATCACCAAGAATACTTTCCCTTTCATCTGATATCATTCTCTTGGCCTTGGCTCGGGTTATCGCACATGCAGGGAATAAGTTAGGACAGTTAGGGGAGTGGTCTATTTTGCCTACATCAGGAACCACTATAGGTGGAACTCCACCATCTGACTTTTCCCACACATTTTCCCCTGCTAAATCATTGCAAGGTATAAAAGTGACACCAGGAACAGGAAGCACAGCACGAACTCCAATGACAACATTACCTGACACCAGTTTTGAGGTGAGATGTATGCGGTGTAAGGGAACTTCCATAAACCCCATCTCAAACCCTCTAACTAGTACGTGAGTTCCAGTAGCAGTTCTATCGGACAAAGGCAGAAGTCCTTCCAATAAAAAGGACTGCGCAGCCCCTGTAGGATACTGAAAGATACAAACAGGAACGGTCTTCTCAGAACCAGGCAAAGACACAGTCCCCTCCGTAAGAAATGGGGCATAATCATCATGACCCTTAACATCCTCAAGCTCCACCTCAGAGATATCCCTCTGCTTAGGCTGTTTTTTTACAGATTGGGCATGACTATGATTCTCACATGTAGAAATTAAGCCGACAGTTTTAGCAGCTCTCTCCTTTTTCTTAAGACCAGCCACCAATCAGAAATTTTATGTCCTGCCTTTTTACAATAAAAGCAAACAATCTCTCCTTTTATACGTGTATTAGCAACAGCATGATCAGTGGAAGAACTAGAAACAACATTCTGACGTACTATAATCGCTTTGCTCTTTCCAAAGACACTCATCTTAGGTCTATGCAAATCATTTAAATGGCTAGTCGAACCCCTATGAGTAAGAACAAATTCATCGGCCATGAGAGCAGCATCTGACAACTTACTCACCTTATGCTCATTTAAATACATAGCGACAGCATTCGGTACGCATGTTTAAACTCTTCCAAAAGAATCAGTTCTCTAAGCTGTTCCCTAGTGGTTACTTTCATCGAGGTACACCAACGGTCAAACAGGTTTACTTTTTCTCTGGCAAATTCAAGATAAGTGCACTTCTCAAATTTGAAAAAAAAACTTCTAAATCGCTGACGATATGCCTCAGGTGCCAATTCATATGCTTGCAATAGTGCAGATTTAACAATTTCGTAGTCACCGCTTTGCTCAACAGTCAGCGCTGAATAAACTTCCTGTGCTCTCCGTGTTAACACACATTGCAGCAATAATGTCCAAAATTCTCTGGGCCATTTCAGCGACACGTTCAAAATGAGAAAAATATTTCTCTACCTCCCTCTCAGAAAACGGCAGTACCATTCTAATGTTTTTAAAAACATCAAAACCAGGTGCCGCACAGACTGATTCTTTAGATGATACAGACAGTGGAGTGTCAACAGTTTTCGCTGTCATTTCTAACTCAAGTTTCCTCAACTGAAACTGCCTTTCTTCTTCAAACTGCAACTCCAATTTTCACATCTCAAACTGTTGTTGTAATTTCTTTACCTCAACATCTCTCTCTAACCCTTTCAAAGCACAAGCGTCACATTCAGCACAAAGCTTTTCCACATCAATATGTAGCTGCTTTCCTTGAAAAGACATCTCTCTAAACTTTACATTTGTCAGTATCAAAAAGAGGAGACGTTAAATACTCTTCAGGGTTAATAACTTAAGCTCTTACCTCTAAAACACCCCACTCATAAAGTGCACTTCTCACAGTGTTCATCAGAGTTTCTTTAAGCTTCTTGTCGTTACTGGTTACCTCCACTCTAAAACGCTCTGCAATCTGCAACAATTCTTCCTTTGTGCGTCTCTCCAGTAATATTTCTGAAGGAAACACAAAGAAATCTTCGACTACCGAAGACATTTTTGGTACAATAACAGTGGAGCTAACACAGAACAAAACAAAATGAGAACGCCACTATAAACTACAAATCCCATAAGCCACTTCGCCAGGGATCGTCACAACATAACACGCTCCAGTTGCAAACCCCACCCAATTACAAGATAGATGAAAACTTACCACAAGTCATTCCATACACCATCTTCATACTCTTGGCAGGCATAACAAACACGGGCACAAAAAACAGCAAATAGTGTCACCTTAAATGAAAATGAGATTTCAGCTCCTAACTACCAAACTAAACGAAACTAACCCTACCTAATCTTCAAAGGTGTAGCAGGCTCGAGGCAGCATTTAAACGCTAAACTCTGGGACAATTGGTACATTTAAACCAAAAGCCCGACACGTACCCCCGACAGAGATTTTAAAACCTCCGCCCAGAATAACCTTCAAAAATAAGAAAGGCAAAACAACAAACAAAAATAACAAATAGTGTCCCGATGGAAGGATTATAAACCCAGCTGAGAACACTCTAAATACCTGAAGTCTGCTCATTTACACCGGTGAACACTAAAACATCATATACATGTAGCGATTCGGGACGAGCCCCCAATTTTATGTTACGGCCAGCTCGTTACAAGCCACAACATAAAAGAGGGATCACACACCACCGTTCAATCAATACAAATGGATTTATTTTCTTTAACAAATATAACAATAAGTCCAAAAAAAGAAAACATAAGTCTAGGGAAAAATAGAGAAACAAAAGAAATAACAAAACAACAGTAACAAAATCCTAAAGCTACATGATACAAAAAAACATAATAAAAGATCATATAAATCAGAGCGATGTCACATTCTGGTCAAGAGCTGTTCCTGGGAGAACTATCCCTCCAGGAGTGCTAACCTCAATGAACGATCTGAAGTCCCTATATAGTCTACACCCCTAATTATCATTAATTGATTAATTTACTTGGGGAAGTGACGCAAAACTCCCACAGTCTGCCACCAACAGGTAAGGAGAACACTCAGGGTCGTCACAATATACACTGAACAAAATTATAAACGTAACACTTTTGTTTTTGCCCCCTTTTTCATGAGCTGAACTCAAAGATCTAAGACTTTTTCTATATACACAAAAGGCCTATTTCTCTCAAATATTGTTCACAAATCTGTCTAAATCTGTGTTAGTGAGCACTTCTCCTTTGCCGAGATAATCCATCCACCTCACAGGTGTGGCATATCAAGATGCTGATTAGACAGCATGATTATTGCACAGGTGTGCTTTAGGCTGGCCACAATAAAAGGCCACTCTAAACAGTTTTATCGCACAGCACAATGCCACAGATGTCGCAAGTTTTGAGGGAGCGTGCAATTGGAATGTCCACCAGAGCTGTTGCCCGTGAATTGAATGTTCATTACCAATCGCCGATGACTCCCCGTTAAAATAAACAAAGTGGTAACAATCAGACAGGTAGGATCTAAACCATCTTAAAGCCTGCCCTTGAATACCTGTATAGTTTTGTAATCGCTCTATGAGTATGTCATGATCTATGGTGTCGAACGCAGCACTAAGATCAAGTAAAACTAGCAATGAGACACAGCCTTGGTCTGACGCAAGAAGCAAGTCATTTGTAATTTTAACAAGTGCAGTTTCTGTGCTTTGAAATTCTTCATTGAGAACTTTTTTCAGGAAGGAGCACAATTGAGTAGACACAACGTTTTCTAAAATTTTAGACATAACCGGAAGATTTGAAATGGGTCTGTAATTTGCCAGTTCACTAGGATCCAGTTGTGGTTTCTTAATAAGAGGCATAATAACCGCCAGCTTGAAAGGTTTTGGGACGTGACCTAAAGATAACGACGAGTTAATAATATTGAGAAGC
>NW_015506791.1:39360-95382 GCF_001515645.1 Sinocyclocheilus grahami
TTTTTTTTTTTTACCTTAAACCGCATAAACACATTTCATTATACCAAATACACTAAATAATGTTCTTTTTAGCAGCATCATATGACCCCTTTAAACTGTGAGGAAATATTTAGATCGGGTGGTGTCTGGTTATTTGTTAATCTAGCCACTGTGCTAAATAAAAGCCTTGGATTGTTTTGGTTATTTTTTATAAATTTGCGAATATGCTCGGCTCTGGCAGCTTTTAGAGCCTGTCTATAGCTGGACATACTGTTTTTCCATGCAATTTTAAAAACTTAGTTTTTCTCCATTTGCGCTCAAGATTACGAGTTTCTTTCTTGAGAAAATGGGTATTACTGTTGTACCATGGTGCAGTATGTTTTTCTCTAACCTTTTTCAATTTGATGGCGACAACAGCTTCTAATGTATTAGAGTGCCCATGTTGCTAGTCATTTCGTCTAGTTCATGTGTATTTATGGGTACACCGACCAGTTGAGAGAAATCAGGCAGGTTATTTCTGAATATCTTTAGTGGTTGGAACAATAGTTCTTCCTGGATGATAACGCAGAGCCATATATTTAATATCAGTAATACGCAGCATGCACGATACAAGGAAATGGCCAGTAACATCATCACTTTGAGGTACAATATCTTTATCAGTAAGATCGATTCCATGCGATATAATTTAATCTAGCATATGATTAAAACGATGAGTGGGCCTGGTGACCTTCTGCTTGACTCCAAAAGAGTTTATTAGGTCAGTAAATGCAAGTTTTAATGCATCATTTAAATAATGTATCATAACCTTGTACTTCAGTTACATCTGATCAAATGCACATTGTTTTTTTTTTGCTTGGGTTGAACACATCATATTTTGCTTAGTTGGAACAGCAGCTACGCTAATTTTTCTCTATTTCCTTCTCTGTTTCTGTAACTAGGAATTACACAAGCTTCAGTCTGGATCACATGATGCCAACCCCTCAGAAGACCTCAGATGATGCCAACCCTCAGACAACATACAAAACTACCAAATTTGCTACAAGTTTGATCGCAACATAAGCATTGCTGTTAATAGTGTTCACCATCTGTTTGATTACATGACATTAACTAACTGCTTGATTTTTACCGTACATTTCTGCCATATGGACATCAACTTGAGACAGTCACCACTGATAAGCTATTACTAAATATAATGTAGAAACTTAAATTTTCTGTAAAGCTGCTTTGCAACGTTTTACATCGTAAAAAGCACTATACAAATAAACTTGAATTTAACTTAATCATAGATGCGTTTTTGGTTGGAGGCAGAATTTTTTCCAGATGCTGGAGGAAACCACTGCTTTCAGGATTTAGTACTTAAAATCTTTACTCCCCATGTCCAATACTCCCATTGAAAGAGCATTTTCACAAGTCTCAATGCTTAAAGATGACACCAGAAATAGAATGGGATTGCCACTCCTTTCAAGTTTAATGGATGTGCGCTCAGGGCTTGCAAGGAATGGATGGACATCGGCCACATTCCATCCTCCCCAGCAGCTGTTGGGGAAGTTTGACTCATCCATGTACTAGACAGCTCAGCCAGACTGTTCATCGTTCGGAAAAGTTGCATTCAGATGATTAGCTGTCGTCTTCAGCATCCTGTGAAGTTACAACCGACAGCCTGTTCCTGTTCTGCATTTAAATGTAGGCCTAAGATCTCTCACTAAATCCTGTCGGTCTCTCTCGCTCTCACTCATGCACGTTTATCAGGAGTATAATAATAAAAAAAAATAATAATAAATTAAAATAGATAATATCATTTAAATACAGTTAAATTTGTTATGAACGAATTAGGTATTACCTTACAACAATTTAAACCACACCAGACTCTTTCATCTGGCCCACATACCGTGTGGAATGATGGCAAATGATCAGATTTGGGCCACAAGCAAGCCAAAAGAAGGCCCAATGTCAGCCATGAATAAACCAAATAAAGTAGAACTAGCCCAAATCTGGGCCACATTGATTCGAATTCTGGCCCAGATCCAACACCTTGCTCCGGCCCACATTCTGTGAAGAATGATGGCACTTGGGCGGTCCACTCCTGTTTGCCAGATTAGGGCCACAAACAAGCCATAGGAAGGCCCAGTGTCAGCGACGAATAAAGCAGAACTGGTCCAAATTTGGGCCACATTGATTCGAATTCTGGCCCAGATCCAACACCTTGCTCCGGCCCACATTCTGTGAAGAATGATGGCACTTGGGCGGTCCACTCCTGTTTGCCAGATTAGGGCCACAAACAAGCCATAGGAAGGCCCAGTGTCAGCGACGAATAAAGCAGAACTGGTCCAAATTTGGGCCACATTGATTTTAATTCTGGCCCAGATCCAACACCTTACTCTGGCCCACATACTGTGAAGAATGATGGCATTTTGATTGACCACTCCTGTTTGCCAGATTTGAGCCACAAGCAAGTCAAAGGAAGGCCCGATGTCAGCCATGAATAAATCAAATAAAGCAGAACTGGTCCAAATTTGGGCCACATTGATTTTAATTCTGGCCTAGATCCAACACCTTACTCTGGCCCACATACTGTGAAGCACGATGGCATTTGGATTGACCACTCCTGTCTGCCAGATTTGAGCCACAAGCAAGTCAAAGGAAGGCCCGATGTCAGCCATGAATAAATCAAATAAAGCAGAACTGGCCCAAATCTGGGCCACATTGATTTTAATTCTGGCCCAGCTCCGGCCCAGATCAACACCTTGCCCCGGCCCACATACTGTGAAGAATGATGGCATTTGGATTGACCACTCCTGTTTGCCAGATTTGAGCCACAAGCAAGTCAAAGGAAGGCCCGATGTCAGCCATGAATAAATCAAATAAAGCAGAACTGGCCCAAATTTGGGCCACATCGATTTTAATTCTGGCCCAGATCCAACACCTTACTCCGGCCCATATACTGCGTGAAATAATGGCATTTGGGCAGTCCAGTTCTATTTGCCAGATTTGGGCCTCAAGTAAGCCTTAGCATTGCTGCATGCAAGCCAACCAAAACTTGCCCTCATGTGGGCCACAGTTGATTTTTATTCTAACCCTGGTCTTCCCCACATTCCTCATGTGGCCCACATGCTGCATGTAATGGTGGCATTTTGGCAGTGGTCCACAAGCAGCCCACTACACAGCCACATTTTAGCTAATAATGAACTAAATAAACCATAAATATACATTATCTGGGCCACACTAAGCCTTAAGTGAGTTATGCATCAACAATACAAAACATTGTAAAGATAAATTTTAAAATGTCCTCCATAAATGTTCAAATAAGTTCCAGAAATGTGTCCTACTTGATAAAATCAACCCGACCCAAGTTTTGCACAAGCAGCAATTAAAATGTCACATAAATATTCAAAGACACATTCCAATACTTTAAAAACTGTTCTTTACAAGTTTGAACTTAAATGCTTCTCACAGAGTCTCTACCTACACAGTTTGTGACTGTCATAGCTACGCTGTGTTAAAGAACGTACGATGAAGATGAAAGGTTATATATCATAAGTCTTTAAACCAACAAGGGTAAAGCCAAACACAATGTAGCACAGCAACATTTAAGACATGTAGACGGAAGACCAGACAAACTCAAAGTGAACATACAGGAACTTAAGTACTCAGACCAAACAAGGATAATTAACTAGGCACACCTGAACAGAATAATACAATCAACACAACAAGGGAAACTGTCCAAATTAACAGAAACCGTGACAGTAAGGCCATGTCCACACGTACACGGGTTTTTCCATCTTCCGTTTTAAAAAAAAAAATCTCCGTCCACATGAAAACGCAAACGCATGCTATGATGCACTGTCAAGAGCATGCCAAACCAATAGGTGGCGATATAATCTCAACCGTAAAGCCATGTTGGCCAATCAGAAGCCTGAAAAAGTTTCCAGTAGGCGGAGATAACAGTGTAGGCTCCGACGTCACAAGCCAAAAACTCCAGTTTCGCTGTCTACATGATAAAACTGTAACTGGAGTTTTCAAAAATGTTCGGTTTCAGTGACCTGGTGCTGCGTTTGTGTGTGGACAAATGGCCAAACCGCGTAGAAAAAGCTGCAGTTTTAAAAAATAACCGCGTTCGTGTGGACAGGGCCTAAGAGTAAAATCATTATACATACATATATAAAAAAACTGCCATTAAAAGCATGTTTCAAAAAATAAATTGCTGTGTATGTAACCCATCCAGATCACCCTGCATCAGTTAACTGTGTTGCATCCTACTAAAAGTAGCCAAATTCTATTAGGCCATATTTACAAGCTTCCATTTCAATTAGCCAGTGTCAAGTTTTACATCCAAGAAGTGGCCTCACTTTTCAAGTGTTACAACCAGAAGTGGTCCTCATCTCTTTTATAATATATGGGGCATATTTGCCATGTCAAATGTGGTACAAGTTGGCTTACACACTGATTAGCCAATGCTGACTGTGCCATATCTTTGCCAAAACTGGCCCAGATCAGAATCAGAATGAGCTTTATTGCCAGGTATGTTTTCACATACGAGGAATTTGTTTTCATGACAGAAGCTTCCGCAGTGCAACAGAATGACAGCGACAGAACAAAAACACAGATACTAAAAGAAGAATAAAAAAAAAAAAATAGAACAAGTAAATAAGGAATAACAATATAAATTGAGAATTGTATGTGCAGGTATATTACAATTGACAGTTTTGTATGTACAGGTATATTATGTGCAAATTTGAGGTGTAGACTAAGTGTGTGTGTTAGATAAATAAGTGTGTGAGTGTATAAATAATGTTGTGTGTTCCACAGTTATTGTCAAGTGTTCATGAGATGGATTGCCTGAGGGAAGAAACCGTTCCTGTGTCTGGCCGTTCTGGTGCTCAGAGCTCTGTAGCGTCGACCAGACGGCAAAAGTTCAAAGAGGGAGTGTGCTGGATGTGAGGGGTCCAGAGTGATTCTGCCAGCCCTTTTGTTCACTCTGGATGAGTACAGTTCTTGAAGAGAAGGGAGGGTTGTACCAATGATTCGCTCAGCAGTCCGGACTACACTCTGTACACGTCTTCTGAGGTCAGATTTGGTAGCTGAGCTGAACCAGACAGTTATAGAAGTGCAGAGGATGGATTCAATGACGGCGGAGTAGAACTGTTTCAGCAGCTCCTGTGGCAGGTTGCATTTCCTCAGCTGGCGAAGGAAATACAACCTCTGCTGGGCCTTTTCCACAATGGAGTCAATGTGAGTGTCCCACTTTAGGTCCTGAGAGATAGTAGTGCCCAGTAACCTGAATGACTCCACCGCAGTCACAGTGCTGTCCATGATGGTGAGTGGGGGGGTTCCTCCTGAAGTCCACGATCATCTCCACTGTTTTGAGTGTGTTGAGCTCCAGATTGTTGAGACTGCCCAGACAGCCAGCTCTTTAACCTCCTGTCTGTAAGCAGACTCGTCACCGTCCTGAATGAGGCCGATGAGTGTGGTGTCATCTGCAAACTTCAGGAGCTTGACAGAGGGATCTTTAGAGGTGCAGTCGTTGGTGTACAGGGAGAAGAGCAGTGGAGAGAGAACACAACCCTGAGGAGCTCCAGTGCTGATTATACGGGTGCTGGATGCGAGTTTTCCCAGCCTCACTAGCTGCTGCCTGTCTGTCAGGAAGCTGTTGATCCACTGACAGACGGAGGTGGGCAAGGAGAGTTAGTATGGGCAGGAGGAGGTTTAGGATGACAGTCTTAAAGGCCGAGCTGAAGTAAACAAACATGATCCTCACATAAGTCCCTGCTCTGTCTAGATGTTGCAGAACATAATGCAGTCCCATGTTGACTGTATCGTCCACAGACCCGTTTGCTCTGCAGGCAAACTGAATAGGATCCAGCAAGGGTCCAGAAATGTCCTTTAGGTGGGCCAGCACCAGTTTTTCAAATTATTTCATGATGACAGACATTAGAGCCACAGGCCTGTAGTTATTTATTCCTGTAATTTTGGATTTCTTTCGGATGGGGATGATGGCGGAGCATTTGAAGTATGAAGAGACTTCGCACCGCTCCAGTGATCTGTTGAAGATCTGTGTGAAGATGGGGGCCAGCTGGTCAGCACAGGATTTCAGACAGGCTGGTGTAACACAATCTGGGCCTGGTGCTTTTTTCCTTTTCTGCTTCCGGAAGACCTGGCACACCTCGTCATCACTGATTTCAGGTGCAGGTGTGGGGGAGAGGGGGGTTGCAGGAGGTGTGAATGTTTGTGTGGAGAGGTGTTCAGGGCGGGTGTGGGGTGTTTTTTCAAACCTGCAGTAGGACTCATTCAGATTGTCTGCCAGTTGTTGATTCTCCACAGTGCTGGGGGATGGTGTCTTGTAGTTGGTGATCTCTTTCAGACTTTTCCACACTGGTGCTGAGTCGCTGGAAGTGAACTGAGTCCTTAGTTTTTCAGAATAATTTCTCTTTGCCACTCTGATCTCCTTTTCCAGTGTGTATTTGGCCTGTTTATACAAGACATTGTCCCCCTTCCTGTAAGCATATTCTTTGGCCTGACAGAGCTGTCTGAGTTTTGCACTGAACCATGGTTTGTCGTTGTAAGTTAGATGAGTCCTGGTAGGAATGCACATGTTGCTGCCGTGTGGTTTGAGTTTGAGCTCCGTCAAGTTAATTCTTTGTCGTCCCATTTTTTTATCTTAAAATCAATTTTATACACCATACTTTTCAGTTCTATAACGTGTGAATATATCTCCTATCTTATTCTACAACAAAAACAATCAGAGCGCTTTGTTAGCACTAGTTCTATTTTTGACTTCCGAGTCCGCTATTAGCATATAGCCCGCTAGCATCGCCAGCGTGGTTGCCGCTAATCTCGCTTACACTAATACTCTATTCTCACACACTACCATTGTTTTACTCCCTGTTACTTGCTTTAATGGCGGATGTGTGTCTACCTTTGAGTGCAGGTGAGGACACGTTTGAGCTGCATTCGGTGCAGGTCGAGCTGGAGGCCGTGGAGAAGCAGATCCGGGACCTGGTGGCAAAGCAGACCCAGCTGAGAGCGCGGAGAGTTGCGGTCCGCTCTGAACAGCTGAAAGCCCGGCAGATTTAACGCGCTGTCTGGTCTGGCAGATTTAACGCGCTGTCTGGTATGGCGTCATTCAGCCAGGCTTCCATGAAACACAGAGCAGCAGAGTGTGAGAAATCCTTATTTGTCCGGGAGAGCAGAAGGAGTTTGTCCGTTTTGTTGGGTAGAGAGCGGAGGTTCACCAGATGGATGCTAGGCAACAGAGTTCGAAATCCACGTTGCCTGAGCTTCACAAGGGCGCCGGCTTGCTTCCCCCATCTGCGTGTCCCGAAGCGCTTGACTAGCGCAGCTGCTCCACCAACTACTATGTCCAGCAAAACATCAGAATAGTCGAAAACCGGTAATATATCGGGTGATGTGTAGTACCGAATGTCCAGGAATTCGTCTCTGGTGAAACTGATTGCAGGGATATAACTAAAGACAGGACAAACTAACAAAAACACAAAAACAACTGCAGAGCACGCCACGGAGGCCGCCATCATCATCGGCGCCATCTTGAGTATTGGTTTAGGATAACTGTGCCGCATTTGTGGCATCTTATGCGGGCCACTTTAGGCTCACAGCCACATTAGCCAGTGCTCGCTGTGCCATGTCTTTGCCAAAACTGGCCCAAATATGTTTTTTGAGGATAACTGGGCCACATTTACGGCATCATATAATGACCACTTTAAGCTAACAGCCACATTAGCCAGTGCTTACTGTGCCATATCTTTGCCAAAACTGGCCCAGATATGGTTTAGGATAACTGGGCCACATTTGTGGCATCATATGTGGGCCACTTTAGGCTCACCGCTACAGTAGCCAGTGCTCACTGTGCCATATCTTTGCCAAAACTGGCCCAGATATGGTTTAGGATAACTGGGCCACATTTGTGGCATCATATGTGGGCCACTTTAGGCTCACCGCTACAGTAGCCAGTGCTCACTGTGCCATATCTTTGCCAAAACTGGCCCAGATATGGTTTAGGATAACTGGGCCACATTTGTGGCATCATATGTGGGCCACTTTAGGCTCACCGCTACAGTAGCCAGTGCTCACTGTGCCATATCTTTGCCAAAACTGGCCCAGATATGGTTTAGGATAACTGGGCCACATTTGTGGCATCATATGTGGGCCACTTTAGGCTCACCGCTACAGTAGCCAGTGCTCACTGTGCCATATCTTTGCCAAAACTGGCCCAGATATGGTTTAGGATAACTGGGCCACATTTGTGGCATCATATGTGGGCCACTTTAGGCTCACCGCTACAGTAGCCAGTGCTCACTGTGCCATATCTTTGCCAAAACTGGCCCAGATATGGTTTAGGATAACTGGGCCACATTTGTGGCATCATATGTGGGCCACTTTAGGCTCACCGCTACAGTAGCCAGTGCTCACTGTGCCATATCTTTGCCAAAACTGGCCCAGATATGGTTTAGGATAACTGGGCCACATTTGTGGCATCATATGTGGGCCACTTTAGGCTCACCGCTACAGTAGCCAGTGCTCACTGTGCCATATCTTTGCCAAAACTGGCCCAGATATGGTTTAGGATAACTGGGCCACATTTGTGGCATCATATGTGGGCCACTTTAGGCTCACCGCTACAGTAGCCAGTGCTCACTGTGCCATATCTTTGCCAAAACTGGCCCAGATATGGTTTAGGATAACTGGGCCACATTTGTGGCATCATATGTGGGCCACTTTAGGCTCACCGCTACAGTAGCCAGTGCTCACTGTGCCATATCTTTGCCAAAACTGGCCCAGATATGGTTTAGGATAACTGGGCCACATTTGTGGCATCATATGTGGGCCACTTTAGGCTCACCGCTACAGTAGCCAGTGCTCACTGTGCCATATCTTTGCCAAAACTGGCCCAGATATGGTTTAGGATAACTGGGCCACATTTGTGGCATAATATATGGGCCACTTTAGGCTCACAGCCACATTAGCCAGTGCTTACCATGCCATATCTTTCCCAAAACTGGCCCAGATACGGCTTTAATAACTGGGCCACATTTGTGGCATCATATGTGGGCCACTTTAGGCTCACCGCTACAGTAGCCAGTGCTCACTGTGCCATATGTTTGCCAAAACTGGCCCAGATACGTTCAAGGATAACTGGGCCACAGTTGTGGCATCATATGCGGGCCTCTTTAGGCTCACAGCCACATTAGCCAGTGCTTACCATGCCATATATTTGCCAAAACTGGCCCAGATATGTTTGAGGATAACTGGGCCACAGTTGTGGCATCATATGCGGGCCACTTTAGGCTCACAGCCACATTAGCCACTGCTTACCATGCTATATCTTTGCCAAAACTGGCCCAGATACGGATTTAATAGCTGGGCCACATTTATGGCATCATATGTGGGTTACTTTAGGCTCACCGCTACATTAGCCAGTGCTCACTGTGCCATATTTTTGCCAAAACTGGCCCAGATACGCTTTAGGATAACTGGGCCACATTTGTGGCATCATATGTGGGCTACTTTAGGCTCACGGCTACATTAGCCAATTCTCACTGTGCCATATCTTTGCCAAAACTGGTCAAGATACGTTTTAATGTACTTGGGCCACATTTGCTGAAACATATGTGGACCACATTTGATTTACACCCTGATTAGCCATTGTCGATAATGCCACATTTTTACCAAAGGTGGCCCACATTTGGTTGGCACTATTTGGGCCATAATCATTGTTTACCACATGGGCCACTTCAGAGTCACAGTCAGATTACACATTGCCGTCAACACCGCATCTTTACATACAGAGGCCCACATGTGATTTGATACATTTGGGCCATTTTTGCTGTTTTACATATGGGCCACTTCAGACTTACATCCATTTTGTCCGGGCCATAAGAAGGCCAGCAGTGCCATATCATTGCCTTAAGTGGCCCACATCCACATGCTATCTGGGGGGGTTTGATGTGTTAATATTTCTACATCTAAGAGCATTTTATATTTTTTTGTAGTAGGTCCTACCTGTGTTTCCGTTTCCCATTGATAAATGCAATGACATCAATTGTCTCTTTGGATAAAAATACAGTATTTTACTATATTACTGTATGGCAGGGATCCAAGATCCACTTTCCTTCAGAGTTTAGCTCTAACCCTAATCAAACACACCTGCGCATGCTTATCAATGTCTTCAGGATCATTAGAAAATCACAGGTAGGTGAGTTTGATCAGGGTTAACTCTGCTAAAACGCTGCTAAACTCTGCAGCGCATTGTCCCTCCAGGGCAAGATTTGAGGAACCCTGCTGTATGGGAAATAGGGATTGGATTTAAAAGTCAATAATAAACATTACCAAGATAGCATATCCATAGCATTTCTTACTTGTCTTTTAATTAGATGTACAGTATGTGTGTATGTGTGAGAGAGAGACCAAGACGCTGCATTGAATACAAGTGCAACATTATTTCTTAAAACCGAAAAGATTACTCATGGGAATGTATGCATAATAGCGTGTTTCATATTTTATAGTTGTTATATTTTTCACTGTATTAATGTGCTGTTTTGGGGGGCTTTATGGTATTTAAGGTATTTGCCTCAATTTGTAATTATATAAAATAGTACTATTTTATGTAAAATTCACTTTAAAGATCTACATGTCTCAATTTCATTCATAGAGATGACATGGAAAATGTATCATGGTTTTGTGGGAGATTGCTGCCATCTACTGGAAGAAAAACATGTATAAAAATGAAATACTAGGTGGCTGCAGAAGATCATTGACTCATTTGCCATTTCAACATAGGCAAACATACAGTTTTTGATTTACACTTAAAATGTAAAAAAAAAAAATATATATATATATATAACATTTTTTTGATATCAGCATGATAAAATGCATTAACTATTACAGTACATCAAGGTTTCCCAAACTGGGCGTAAGAACTGCAGTGGCTTTGTGAGTTTATAAAAAGCTAATAGGTAAATGAATTATCGTAAAAATTATTTAAAAACCTGAACGCTAAAATATTATAATAAAACATAAAAATGTGCAGTCGTGGCCAAAAGCAGTGACATAAATTGTGTTTTGCAAAGTTTGCTGCTTAAGCTGTTGTGGTGTTCATTCACATTGTTTCTAGATTATTGTGTAGTGATCAGATGCATTTTAAATAATTGCTAAAAGCTTTATAGGCCAAAATATGAACTTTTCACAAAAAAAAGAAATGTCACTGTTTTTTGATCCTGACACAAAATGACCAGCTAACATTAATTGACTAATCATATCAGCAGCACATGTGAAAGTGTGAATGCTATAAAAGGAGGGAAGAAGCGCTTCCAATCATTGTGTTCTTGTTATCAATGGTTACCTCCAAAGAAACACGTGCAGCCATCATCGCTTTGCATCAAAAATGGCCTCACATGCAAGGAAATTGTAATATTGCAAATAATAATAATAATATTGCACCTGAAAGAACCATTAAGAACTACTTCTCTCCAAGAAAAACGTCAAGGACAGACTGAAATTCTGCAGGAAGTACAAGGATTGGACAGCAGAAGACTGGTGCAAAGTTATTTTCTCTGATGAAGCTCCCTTCCAACTGTTTGGGACATCTGGAAAATCGATTGTTCGGAGAAGAAAAGGTGAATGCTACCATGAGTCCTGTGTCCTGTGCCAACAGTGAAGCATCCTGAGACCATCCATGTGTGGGGTTGTTTTTCCACCAAAGCGAGTGGGCTCTCTCATAATTCTGCCCAAAAACACTGCCATGAATAAAGAATGGAATCAAAACGTCCTGCAAGAGCGACTTCTTCCAATGATCCATGAGCAATTTGGTGATGATCCGTGCATTTTCCAGCATGATGAAGCACCATGTCACAAAGCAAGAGTGATAAAGAAGTGGCTCGAAGATCATTACACTGAGATTTTGGATCCGTGACCAGGCAACTCCCCGGATCTCAATCCCATAGAGAACCTGTGGTCAGTCCTCAAAAGGCGAGTGGACAAGCAGAAGCCCACTGATTGTGATCAACTCCGAGAACTAATAAGGCAAGAATGGATTGCCATCAGTCAGTATTTGGCCCAGAAGCTAATATCCAGCATGCCAGGGCGAATTGCAGAGGTTATGAAGAACAAGGGTCAACACTGTAAATATTGACTCATATTTTTTTTGCCAATAAAAGCCTTTAAAACTTATGATATGCTTATGATTGTCTTTCAGTATACCATAGAAACATGTGGAAAAATAATCTACAAATACTGAAGCAGCAAACTTTGCAAAAGTTTTGGCCATGACTGTAGATTAAATATGAATATTATTTACTCTTCTCACTGCACAAAACAGATTCAGTATTCCTCAAAATGAATAAAAACAGTCAAATTCAAATTCAATAATTAAATTAGTTAAATAAGACCAATATAATTTATGTATTTAATCCCATTTTATTAACCAATGTCTTTGCTTCTGACCTTCGATGATCTAATTCAACCATACTAATAAGCAAAAATGACACATTTGTGTTTTTGTTATTGCTGAATAGTGTTGAACTTTGTTCTCCTGCATCATATTCTTCATGCAATTTGTTTGAGCTGCGCCCTCTACTGTACAGACGTGAATTTACATTTCCTTCAGCCTGAGGCATATTCTTTTAACTTCTGATGAGAAAAGGGCTTTTATATTTGTAAAAGAAGAACTTTTTTATATTAAAAACAAACAAGCAAGCAAGCTCTGCCCAGATTTAAAAAGTAACTCAAAAGTAACATAATGCATTACTTTCCATAAAAAGTAACTAAGTAATGTAATTAGTTACTTTTTTTAAGGAGTAACGCAATATTGTAATGCATTACTTTTAAAAGTAACTTTCCCCAACACTGGCAATACCAAACAGGACCACATGGAGAAGCCAACACACCATACCAGCCACCTTAACCGGACTATACATAAATATTGTAAGAAACCACAGAGGAGCTGAGTCTTCAGTCTTCTTATTTTATATATTTATACTACCTTATTTCACCAGGAAGTTCTACTGTACAGACGTGAATTTACATTTCCTTCAGCCTGAGGCATATTCTTTTAACTTCTGATGAGAAAAGGGCTTTTATATTTGTAAAAGAAGAACTTTTTTATATTAAAAACAAACAAGCAAGCAAGCTCTGCCCAGATTTAAAAAGTAACTCAAAAGTAACATAATGCATTACTTTCCATAAAAAGTAACTAAGTAATGTAATTAGTTACTTTTTTTAAGGAGTAACGCAATATTGTAATGCATTACTTTTAAAAGTAACTTTCCCCAACACTGGCAATACCAAACAGGACCACATGGAGAAGCCAACACACCATACCAGCCACCTTAACCGGACTATACATAAATATTGTAAGAAACCACAGAGGAGCTGAGTCTTCAGTCTTCTTATTTTATATATTTATACTACCTTATTTCACCAGGAAGTCCCATTGTGATCAATTATCTCTTTTTCAAGAGAGACCTAGCCATGGTAGCAGCCATACAAAACTCACAATTAAGATAAAACATACACAACATATATGAAACACAGAGGCCTTTTACAAAAACAATCACATGCATTATTCACCACATTCTTTATGACTGCCTTAAATTCATCAATGTATATAACTCAACAGAACAGTTTGTTATGAATTAAATTCAATCTGAAGTTCCTGCACTGCCTGTACTATGGAAAAAGCCTATGTCATATATGTAATAGAGTCATCTGCATACAGGCGTAATTTTGCTTTGATATCCTTTCCAAAATCATTTATAAAAACAGGAAATAAAACAGGTCCCAAAATCGAACCCTGGGGAACACCGTTAGTTATCCTGAGAAAGCCTGATTTATGGCCTTCAACACAGACACAATAGCCACTTTTCCACCATCGCGCTGAATGGTTCTCTTTGCATAACCGTTCCATTCCGCGCCGGCTGGTACAGTTATGTTAGTTAGTTAGTTTAGTTTATTTTTGGAATGCAATTCAAATGTGTCAGTCGTTGCCATGGTAACAGAAGTGTTTACATGTGATATGAGGTGTGAACAACCACCGAGTTATGGTGGATGATCAGAAATTTCTTTAGATTTTATTACTAATTTGTGTTTACATTGATCAAAATAGCACGCTTTGCAAGCTACAGAGAAACTAGCAGCCAGGCTACAGACAAGTGACAGATCCTGAGTGGCGACGTCACGCACACGCACTCTACCAGCACGGCTCAGCACGGCTGTCTATCCGTGCCGAGAATTCCTGGCTGAGAACGCTTTGTAATCGTGCCGCGCTGTACCAGGCTCACGTGGAAATACAACTGGAACCGTACCTGACAGTTCTGTTAAACTGGAAAAAGCGGCTAATGAATTTGGTCTACAAAATAATTTTTTAATCAATCAACAGCCTTAAGACTAAGACCAGCATACGTTTTTTTAGCATTAGCATGAGTTTTTTCAGCTTTTTTTCAGCTTCAGTTTGTAATCCACTGAACCAAATGTCTTATTAAATCCACAAACAAGGCAGTGCAATGCTGTTTTCTGTCCAAAGCACCAATAAGATCATTTGTCACAACCATAGCAGCAGTAATGGTACTATGGCCAGTTCTAAAACCAGACAGAGTCACATAAAATACTTCCAGCTGAAAACTGGTGCAAATTTACCTGGGATATAAGGAGCTTGAACTGAATGTTTGGACATATGATGATAATTGTTCAACTTCAAAGGGTCTTCACCTTTTAATAAGGGAATAACATAAGCGGGTCTCCTTCACTGCATATCACCAAAGCCGCAGCATTAGTATTAGCCATTGCACTTTTTTGGCTAAAGGTTGCAGGCTTGCCTTCCAGTGGCTTTGGGTATAAGGCCTGCAAAGGTGGCCAAGAGGCCTGCAGGTGTCCACCTATTTTTCCTTTACTCTCTATCCAGATTTTTCCCCACTGTCTACCTCTGGGACAATAAGTCTCGCTTTCTTTGGCAAACCAGCCACGAATGCCACAAAACAATCCCCTTTCTTTTTGTGAACCCCGCAGGCTCAGGCTAGGCTCATAAGTGTCTTTAACAGCCAGTTATCAGAAAAACATCCCTTATCCTTCCCCTCTCCCTTTTTAAAACCATACAATTATTTATTGTACACAGGTGTGCCATTAATCAACCAGTCTGAGGGGGATTTCAGATGCAGCAGTGCCCCCTAACGGATGGATCAAAAACATAATACAAATTATACACAACCTTTCCTAGAAGCACAGGGTTCAAATCAACTTAAGCTCGACAACATCTCAATCAAAATCATTTTGCAGAGTTTAAAGTCTATTATAAAGTCATTATAGCACTTCACACCAAGAACTATATCTATAACTACTGTCTTTTAAAAACTGTTAAATAATTTAAGGTAGGTAAAAAAAAAAAGGTCTTTAAAAAGCTTAATTCACGCTTCCACAAATTAAGAAAAAAAAGTCTTGAATTCATAAAGGCATGGTATTAAATGTTGCATGCACTGCAAAAAACAAACAAAAAAAAGAATATCTTGTGGAGTATTTTTGGCTTTTTTTCCAGTACAAATATCTAAACATCCTTACATCAAGATATGTTTACTTGAAATGCAAAATGAAGATAGTTGTAGTGTTGTTCTCTGAGAAAGTGAACAAAATTAAGTGAGTTTATACTTGAAACAATAACGAATATCAGTCAGTGAGCTAGGGCTGGGCTACATGGCCAAACAATGATCACAATATAATTATTTTCGTATCAGTTGATTTCGATAACTCGGAGAAGAAGATGTGCATTTGTGGATCAAGTGGCACGCGTGTATTCATTGGCATGTCAACCCTATTTGATTCATTTGGATTTTGAGACTTAATGATTTGTATTTTCTTAGATTAAGGGGTTCATTACAACCAGGTCCTGATGACTTTTTGACATGCAAAGTGCAGGTTTTATGAAAGCTATTAAATACTTTTTTAAGACAAAGTAAATACAAGACCCAAACTAAAGGGAACACAATATGTCGATATGTTCTCTAAACATAAACATGTAGGCAGCAGAAAATGAGTTCCATTAGCAACAGTTTGAAAATACAACTTCCAACAGATCTCCGTTACATTTGAATTCATTTTATATGTTGCAAGTAAAGGTATCTTGATTTAAGAATATTTGGACTGGAAAATAAGACAAAAATACTGTAGATAATTTTAGTATATTTATTTATTTATTGCAATGCATGCAACATAATGCCAGGCCTTTATGAATTTAAGACTTTCTACTTTGGCTTGAAAGCTTTTTAAGGCTTTCATTTGTGAAAGGGCAAATTAAGACTTTTAAAAGACTTTTTATGACCTACAGAGAGCCTGTACTGTTAAAATATATTCACAACTAACTAACCACACTTCTTCCTTCACTTCCCAAAAGAGACTCACTCTAGAGATTGGTAGGTCTGCTAATAAAATATGTTAAATTTAGCAATCTTTGTTGTATTATGTGTCAATGGTGACCATTCAAAAATGGGGAATGAGCACTTTTTTTCTCCAAAGTTTGTATGCCTGTAACTCAAGAAGTATTAAAGATATCTTAATGCCCTTTTAGATATTGAGTCGTAACAAACTTTCCTTTTGTCATCCTCAATTTTAAGGCCCTATAAGGTCCGGTTCGAGAGATACTTGAATTTCAATATGGCTCCAGGATTAAATCATTAAATTGTACACATTTTGGTTAAAAATTATACTACTTTTCTTTTAAAGAGGAAGGTCTGAAGAACAAATAATGTTGAAACTAGAGATGTATCTCGCTTCCTTCTGTCAAAAGGAACATACCTGTCTGAGTGCCATAAATATTATTTTTCCAAAGTTTGTGTGCCTATAACTCAGGAAGTATTAAATATATCACAATATGGTTTTAGATTCTAGTTCTTTATAAACTTGTCTTTTAGAATCTCCATTTTCAAAGCTCTACATCATTCAGTCCAAGAGATATGGGCATCTCAATGAGGCTCCATGTCCAGATTGTTGAACATTACCCATTTTCAGTAGTCAAAAACCAAATGTTGGTCACTTTGTATACAGCTGATACTTAGTGTATTTAAACAACAATGTCTGAATAATAAATAATGTTGAAATTATAATTGTATCTTGTTTCCCTTCAATCAAAACAATATGCATAGAACACACGTCTGAGTGCTAAAAATGCACTGAAATGATCCATTTGAGGCACATTACCTTGCTCTCTGTAGTCTATTTCTAAGATTCTATATTTCTATATCAGTTTTAGGGATATTTGGAAGAAAGTATTTTGTTCATTTTAAAAGCTTCTGAAGCTACCAAGAGTTCAGCTTTGCAGTATCGTAACGTTTAAAACAAATATCATGCCTCATAAAGAAAAGTGCTTGCTTTAGCCACACATTGTATTCACATCAATAGACCAAGATTTGCCTCACCTGGATTAATTAAATTTATTTTTCTTTGTTATTATTATAAAATGTGAAGCATAAGTAGTAGCCACTGCTAAAGGCCATATTTGGCAGAATCATTGATAGTACCTCAAACATTTAAGGTCACTTACACTTGAAATAATTAACACTGTGTAATTCTAAACCCCAGGTAAATGGGATCCTGGGTAATCTTATTTTACATTTCACACTGTTCATACTTTACCTAGAGTTAACGATTCATAATCCGACGTGTCACACTGTACATTCCTAAACCCTAAGTTACTGTTATTATTTGCATATCTGACAGTGACAACAGTAATGACTAGATAAACACAAAACCTTATTTGGTTTTTGACCATTGAAAATAGGTAGGATACAACAATTTGGATATGGAGCTGCACCGAGATCTCGATGTCTCTGGGATTAAACCACACAGGGCATTAAAAATGAAGATTCAAAAAGAAAAGTTTCTTAGGAATCTGAATCTAAAATCATACTAAGATAACTTTAATACTTCTTGAGCTACAGGCACGCAAATTTTGGAAAAATAATATTTATGACACTCAAACAACTATGTCCTATACAATTGTTTTGATAGAGGGAAACAAGATGCATTTCTAATTTAGACATTATTTATTCTTCAGACATAGCTTTTTAAATTAAATAAGTATCAGCCATAATCAAAGTGTCTAACATTTGGTTTTCAACCACTGAAAATAGGTAATATTCAACAATCTGGACATGGACCCTCATTGAGATCCCCCATATCTCTGGGATTGAATGACATAGGGCCTTGAAAATTTTTTTTATTAAGAACTAGAATCTAAAATCATATTGTGATATCTTTAATACTTCCTAATACTATAATAACACTTCCTGAGTTATAGGTACGCAAACTTTGGAAAAAGAATATTTATAGCACTCAGACAGGTATGGTCCTGTCTGTTGTTTTGACAAAAGTAAACGAGATACATCTCTAGTTTCAACATTATTTGTTCTTCAGACCTTCCTCTTTAAAAAAAAAAAATATCATATTGTAGGGTCCACACAATTGGCCCAACAAAGGTATCCAATGGTGGATGAAGGTTTCCTGCGTGTTCGGTCTTTTTCGGTGTGCAAAGTTATTAAATTTAGGTTAAATTCTAATATGACTCCATTTTATTATGACCTTGAATTTAGGTTACATTTACATTTAATCATTTAGCAGACGCTTTTATCCAAAGCGACTTACAAATGAGGAGAACAATAGAAGCAATCAGATGAACGAGAGAGCAACAGTATGCAAGTGCTGTAACAAGTCTCAGTTAGTCTAGCACAGTACACATAGCTAGGTTTTTTTCTTTCTTTCTTTCTTTTTTTAATAGAATGGAATAGAATAAAATAGGTAAGTGCTAGTATTAGTTTGTCAGGTACTGGTGAAAAAGATGTGTCTTTAGACAATTTTTTTTAAATGGCCAAAGACTCAGCTGTTCGAATTGAGATCGGGAGGTCATTCCACCCTCTGGGCACAGTCCAGGAAAAGGTCTGTGAGAGTGATTTTGTGCCTCTTTGGGATGGCACCACAAGGCGACGTTCACTTGCAGAACACAAGCTTCTGGAGGGCGCATAGTTTGAACTAGGGAGTTTAGGTATATTGGTGGAGCGCCAGTTGTTGTCTTGTAGGCAAACATCAGTACCTTGAATTTAGTTATTAAATTTAGGTTAAATTCTAATATGACTCCATTTTATTATGACCTTGAATTTAGGTTACATTTACATTTAATCATTTAGCAGACGCTTTTATCCAAAGCGACTTACAAATGAGGAGAACAATAGAAGCAATCAGATGAACGAGAGAGCAACAGTATGCAAGTGCTGTAACAAGTCTCAGTTAGTCTAGCACAGTACACATAGCTAGGTTTTTTTCTTTCTTTCTTTCTTTTTTTAATAGAATGGAATAGAATAAAATAGGTAAGTGCTAGTATTAGTTTGTCAGGTACTGGTGAAAAAGATGTGTCTTTAGACAATTTTTTTTAAATGGCCAAAGACTCAGCTGTTCGAATTGAGATCGGGAGGTCATTCCACCCTCTGGGCACAGTCCAGGAAAAGGTCTGTGAGAGTGATTTTGTGCCTCTTTGGGATGGCACCACAAGGCGACGTTCACTTGCAGAACACAAGCTTCTGGAGGGCGCATAGTTTGAACTAGGGAGTTTAGGTATATTGGTGGAGCGCCAGTTGTTGTCTTGTAGGCAAACATCAGTACCTTGAATTTTTAGCAGCCATATCACCCTGCAGCCCAAGACTGGTTGCCCACTGAAGCTAAGCAGGGTAGAGCCTGGTTAGTACCTGGATGGGAGACCTCCTGGGAAAACTAGGTTGCTGCTGGAAGAGGTGTTAGTGAGGCCAGTAGGGGGTGCTCACCCTGTGGTCTGTGTGGGTCCTAACGCCCCAGTGTAGTGACGGGGACACTATACTGACAAAAAGCACCGTCCTTTGGATGAGACGTTAAACCGAGGTCCTGACTCTCGGTGGTCATTAAAAATCCCAGGATGTCTTTCGAAAAAAAGAGTAGGGCTGTAACCCCGGCATCCTGGTCAAATTTGCCCATTGGCCTCTGATCATCATGGCCTCCTAACCATCCCCATATCTGCTGATTGGCTTCATCACTCTGTCTCCTCTCCACCAATAAGCTGGTGTGTGGTGGGCGTTCTAGTGCAATATGGCTGCCATCACATCATCCAGGTGGATGCTGCACACTGGTGGTGGTTGAGGAGATTCCCCCTTCTATGTAAAGCGCTTTGAGTGCCCAGAAAAGCGCTGTATAAATGTAAGGAATTAATTTAATTTAATGTGAGCAGCTACTGGTAGCCAGTGTAAACTGATGAGGAGAGGGGTAATGTGAGCTTTTTTCGGCTCGTTGAAGACCACTCTCACTGCTGCATTCTGGATCAGTTGCAGAGGCTTGATAGTACATGCGGGAAGGCCGGCCAAGAGAGCATTACAATAGTCCAGTCTGGAGAGCACAAGAGCTTGGACAAGGAGTTGTGCAGCTTGCTCTGTTAGGAAGGGTCTAATCTTCCTAATGTTGTATAAGGCAAACCTGCAGGACCGGGCCATTGTAGCAATATGGTCTGTGAAGCTTAACTGATCATCCATCACAACTCCAAGGTTCCCGGCTGTCCTGGAAGGAGTTATGGTTGACAAACCCAGCTGTATAGAGAAGTTGTGATGAAGTGCTGGGTTGGCTGAGACCATGAGCAGTTCTGTCTTAGCAAGGTTGAGTTGAAGGTGATGATCCTTCATCTAGCTAGAAATGTCTCTCAGACAGGTTGAAATGCGACCAGCTACCGTCGGATCATCTGGTTGGAATGAGAAGTAGAGTTGAGTGTCATCAGCATAGCAGTGATAAGAAAAGCCATGCTTCTGAATGACAGATCCTGATGATGACATGTAGATGGAGAAGAGAAGAGGTCCAAGCACTGAGCCTTGAGGAACTCCAGTAGCAAGAAGTTGTGACTTAGAAACCTCACCCCTCCAAGACAGCCTGAAAGACCTCCCTGAGAGGTAAGACTTGATCCACTGGAGTGTGGTTCCTGAGAAGCCCATCTTCATGAGGGTGGACAGGAGGATCTGGTGGTTAACTGTGTCAAAAGCAGCAGACAGACTCAGGGCTTCAGTAACCGAGAGCAGGGCAGTCTCAGCTGAGTGGCTGCTTTTGAAGCCAGATTGGTTGTTGTGGTGGAGAGTTGACTGAACACAACTCGCTCAAGTGTCTTTGCAATGAATGGAAGAAGGGATACCAGTCTGTAGTTTTCTAAAAGTGCTGGATTTAGAGAGGGTTTCTTAAGCAGTGGGGTTACCCGAGCCTGCTTGAATGCTGTGGGAAATGTATTAGAGTGAAGAGAGGTGTTAATAATGTGAGTGAGCGCAGGTATAACTGAAGAAGAAATGGCCTGAAGGAGGTGAGTGGGGATAGGATCAAGTGTAGTAGGACGATTGGAAAGGATAAGTTTGGAAACGTCCGTCTCCGAGACTGGAGAGAAGGAGGAGAGAGAGTGCATATTTGTCATTATATACAGTGGGGCAAAAAAGTATTTAGTCAGCCACCAATTGTGCAAGTTCTCCCACTTAAAAAGATGAGAGAGGCCTGTAATTTTCATCATAGGTATACCTCAACTATGAGAGACAAAATGAGAAAAAAAAATCCAGAAAATCACATTGTAGGATTTTTAAAGAATTAATTGGTAAATTCCTCTGTAAAATAAGTATTTGGTCACCTACAAACAAGCAAGATTTCTGGCTCTCACAGTGGGACAACTTGCACAATTGGTGGCTGACTAAATACTTTTTTTCCCCACTGTATATCATTGGTTTGTGGTGTGGAGAATTGGTCATTGATGTTTCTTGATTCATTTATGAAGAATATTGCAAAGTCATCAGCTGTAAGAGTTGATGAAGGAGGAGGGGGAGGAGGACAGAGAAGAGAAAGTTTTGAAAAGTGTGCAAGAGTCAGAACAGTTGTTAATTTTGTTGTGGTGTCATTTTAGCAGTGGAGACATTTGCAGAGAAGGAAGAGAGGAGTGACTGATACACTAAGGTCGGTCGAGTTTTTTGATTTGCGCCATTTTCTCTCTGAAGCCCTGAGTTTAGAGCGATGTTCACGGAGAACATCGGACAGCCATGGGGCAGAGGGGGTAGTGCGTGCTGGTCTGGATGAAAGTGGGCAAAAGTTGTCTAAGCAAGATGTTAGAGTGGAGCAAAGAGTGTCAGTAGCACTGTAGCACTGCACTTTTTAAGACCCACAGAGAGATACTCTTAGAGATACAGAGTGAAACATCAAAAATACTTGAAATAGAATAAAATAAAATACATTATAAATGTCTTGTCATTTTGCCACCAATTTAATGTGTCCTTGATGAATAAAACTGTCAATTTATAAAAAAATTAAATAATTACACCTGAGAATTCACAAGCCATACAGTATGCTGACACTGAGTTTGGTGTGTTTGTAATTAAGCACTGCACTTTTTAAGACCCACAGAGAGCCTGTACAGTACAGCCTGCCTGTACTGTTTAAATATATTCACAACCAACTAACCACACTTCTTGCACATCTCTATCTTAGAGATACAGAGTGAAACATCAAAAATACTTGAAATAGAATAAAATAAAATACATTATAAATGTCTTGTCATTTTGCCACCAATTTAATGTGTCCTTGATGAATAAAACTATCAATTTATAAAAAAAAATAATAATTACACCTGAGAATTCACAAGCCATACAGTATGCTGACACTGAGTTTGGTGTGTTTGTAATTATTTCTATATCTAAGAGTATTGTATAGTATTTTTTTTTTTTGTAGTAGGTCCTACTTGTGTTTCTGTGTCCCAATGATAAATGCAATGACAACAGTTTCGTCTCTTTGGATAAAAGTACAATGTCTTACTCTATTACTGTATGGGAAACAAGGATTGAACGTGAAAGTAAATAATAAACATAATAACATGTCCGCAGCATTTCCCACTCATCTTTTTAATGAGATGATGATATGTGTGTGTGTGTGTGTGTGTGTGTGTGTGTGAGAGAGAGAGAGAGAGAGAGAGAGAGAGAGAAAGAGAGATTGAATACAAGTACAATATTATTTCTGCAAAACAAATAGATTATAACTCATGCAAATGTATGCATAATATTTATTTCTTTTCTGCATATGCATAACATTTTTCATTTGATCAATGTTTCTATTGTAGAGCTGTGCGGTTTTATGGTGATTTATGGTATCTTTAACGTAGTATTACCTTAATTTGCATTTCTATAACTGCAACAATTTATGTAAGATTCACTTTAAAGAAGATCTACATGTTTTAATTTTATTCATGAAGATGACATGGACAATGTGCCATGGTTTAATGGAAGACTGAAAAACGTATGAATTTGAAATAGCATTAAATTTCAACTACAGTCACTAGAGGGCTGCAGAAAATCATTTGCCATTTCCACATATATTTAGAAATAGCTTATCAGTAGTGACCATCTCAAGTTGATGTTCATACGGCAGAAATGCACGGTAAAAATCAAGCAGTTAGTTAATGTCATGTAATCAAACAGACGGTGAACACTATTAACAGCAATGATTATATGTTGTGATCAAACTTATAGCAAAATTTGGTAGTTTTGTACAACATTTTGTAGTTTTTAAACAATATTATTTAATGTTATTATTATTTACAGTATTACCGAATATACAGCACACATTCATCATTCAATTGTTTCTATTTTCCTACAGCCGTCCCATAATTTCTTCACTTTAAAAATTCAGTCAAATTCAATCAGTCAAAGTCCATCAAAAAGTAAAACTGGGGCATTATTCATTTGAACTGATATTAACCAATGTGATGGACAGTTCTGCAAGGACAGATACGGTTCCTCCAAAAATATTACACAAAATATACACAAACCTTCCTGAAAGCAGCGCTCTGGGTTCAAGACAACATTCTGAGTCGAGAGCTTACAATGGAACTAAATGAAGGGAACATTCTGGAGAGTTTAAAGCAGAAATGTGCATTATTTGAGTTGTATAGTGTCTTAATTATTTTGAGGTGGAACTAGTGTTCTAAACAGAAAAAAGTGCTTTTCTTGTACCCTTGCACGTATTGTATGAAAGTAGCAGGGTTTACTGGCATTAGGGTTAGAGAGTTCTGGGTTGTATGCGGTTTTATCACATGCAATGTTCAGGTCTTTTGGCTGTTATTACATGTGTGCATTTTAAGGTGTATTGTATTTGCTGGTTTACTTCTAGTGTTTTAACACCAAACCAGATGCATTGTGACATGCAGACATCTGTCCACACTGAACACGAAACTACTGCGTTTTGTGACACAGTCACAGTCAATCTGGAGATATTTGATGTTTAATTATGTGCAGTGTTTTGGATGAAAAGTCCACTTTGTTTCTGCATGTTTTCCTGTTTAAGGCAACAGTCCTTCCAAAATCTTAGAAAATGTACCCACCCTTAGGCCATCTGAGATGTAGAGGAGTTTGTTTCTTCATCAGGTTTGGAGAAATGTAGCATTGCATCAGTGTCTCAGCAATGGATGCCCTGCAGTGAATGGGTGCCGTCAGAATGAGAGTCCAAACAGCTGATAAAAACATCACAAGTAATCCACAGCACTCCAGTCCATCAGTTAACATCTGGAGAAGACAAAAGCTGAAACAAATCCATCATTAAGATGTTTTTAACAAATCCATAATCCATAATAACTCTTCCTCCAGTGAAAAAGTGTTCTGGTGTGAATCAGGAGAGAAATGATGAAAATTCCACTTTGTTTCTGCATGTTTTCCTATGTTTAAGGCAACAGTCCTTCCAAAATCTTAGAAAATGTACCCACCCTTAGGCCATCTGAGATGTAGAGGAGTTTGTTTCTTCATCAGGTTTGGAGAAATGTAGCATTGCATCAGTGTCTCAGCAATGGATGCCCTGCAGTGAATGGGTGCCGTCAGAATGAGAGTCCAAACAGCTGATAAAAACATCACAAGTAATCCACAGCACTCCAGTCCATCAGTTAACATCTGGAGAAGACAAAAGCTGAAACAAATCCATCATTAAGATGTTTTTAACAAATCCATAATCCATAATAACTCTTCCTCCAGTGAAAAAGTGTTCTGGTGTGAATCAGGAGAGAAATCTGCACAGATCAAGCAGCGTTTAAACAGCTCTAAACTAATATGTGGCTGGATTTTGAGACAACAGGAGATGCACTTTTTCACTGGAGGAAGCGTTATTATGGATTATGGACTTGTATTTTGGGTGGAAGCAATGGTTTAAAGTTAAATGGCCTTAATGATGAATTTGTTTTTCTAATAGACATGGGCTAGACTGTATCTTCTGAACACTAGGTGGTGCTGTATTCAAACTTTTCAGGCACGTTTGGAACACATAGATGATCATTTCCACCAAATTTTGTGCCAATACACGAAAGTGTTTAAATGCTTAAAGGAACAGTTCACCCAAAATTGAAAATTTGCTCAAAATATACGGTTGCTCTGATTATGGACTTAATGATGGATTTGTTTCAGCTTTTGTCTTCTCCAGATGTTAACTGATGGACTGGAGTGGTGTGGATTGCTTGTGGATTATTGAGATGTTTTTATCAGCTGTTTAGACTCTCCTTCTGACGGCACCCATTCACATCCATTGGTGAGCAAGTGATGCAATGTTACATTTCTCCAAATCTGATGAAGAAACAAACTCATCCACATCTCGGATGAGTGCATTTCCATGTTTGCCTGAACTATTCCATTAATTTTAAGGTTTAATTGCGCAGGAGCCCTGTGCAACCTTCATCATGGGGAACCTCTGCTGGACTCTGAGTCTCTGCGGCCCGACGTTAATCGGCGTTCTCCTCCTCTTCCTCCTCCTCTTCCTCACCACAGAGATGATGACAAGCACGCAGAGCATGGAGGCGCTGATGGACACGCAGACGCTGAAGAACAGCAGTGGTTTGTTCTCCGCGATGCGTGTGCAGAGTTCGCAGCTTGTCCCGTTGTCCGCGTCCCTGCAGGTCAAAGGTCGCAGGTCAGCGGCGGACGGAAAGCCGCGGTGGCTGATGATGTCGCGGTACAGACTGATGGACGCTTTGGGTTGAGAGTGATGAGCAGCGGAGCTGAAGAGACCGAACTGAAGATCATGATGGTCCTGAAGCTTCCAGATATAAAACCCTCTCAGATTGACGCCGTCCAACTCTCGAGCTGCTCGGAGAACAGAGAAAGAGGTTTCAGTCAATCATCACTAGCACTAGGGTTTATATTACTAGTAATATATTGTTGTATGTAATATAGTATTGTTGAAAAAAGCCATTATTTTTGTTTTCTTTGCACACAAAAAGTATTCTCATAGCTTTGTAAAATTAGGGTTGAATCCCTGATGTTTTACTGATGTCCTTGCTATGTTTCTGGACCTGGGAACATTTCAGTTGTGTTGCTGTCTATGAAGGAACAGAGAGCTCTCGGATTTAATAAAAAATATCTTACGGGTTTGGAACGACATGAGGGTGAGTAATTAATGACCGAATTTTCATTCTTGGGTGAACTATCCCTTTAAAGTTGTCCAAATGAAGTCTTAGCAATGCATATTACAAATCAAAAATTAAGTTTGAATATATTTACAGTAGGACATTTACTAAATATCTTCATGGAACTTAATATCCTAATGATTTTTGACATAAAAGAAAATTTGATAATTTTGATCCACTGTATTGGTTGGCTATTGCTACAAATATACCTGTGCTACTTATGACTCCAGGGTCACAAATATAAGTAATATTTACATTTAATTAAGTATTTCAACAAATTACTTATACAATATTTTATCTTCTTTTTAGTGTTTTATTTAGATTTTTTTAAATGGTTTATTCATTTTTTAAAATCTATTTACATTTTTATGATTTAGTTAATATATCAATAATTTAAAAACACAATTGCATGTTCACATTGGTCAATGGTCACATGACATGCAGATAAACAAAAAATATTTGATCCTTTTTAGTAAGTGTTTTATCTTTATATTTTATAATGACTTATTTTGATATTTTATTATAATTTTAAATGTTAATTTTAAATGTTGTGATATTGTTAATATTTCAATAATTTCACACATCTGCATGTTCGTGGTTCTCTGACGTAGTTAATAGTCACATGACAAACAAATTATTTAAGAAATAGAATATTTAGGCTTTTTTAGTATGTATTTTATTTTGATTGTTTTTATTGTAAAATGATTATTTTGTTATTATTAGCCAGTGTTTCATGATCCTTACTTAGTTTGGAAAACTGTGATATAACACACAGTGTTGTTTTCCAAATGAAAAAACAGGTCACGCTGTTCACAGCTTTATCACGTAATCTGTCAGATCACACACACACGAAAGCGTGAAGCGACGGTGACTCACATCCGCACAAACACTGTAAAAGCAGGCGCGCTGGGCTCAAGGATCATACAGTCTCCACATGACACCCGTGTGTCCCTGTGTGCTCATACAATCTCAAAGGTCGCTCATTAACAGCTCTGAGACTGAATTACAGCAGTGTGACCTTTGACCCTGATGTTAAACCTCAGGGGAAGCAGCTGACTATAGCGTGTAAAACATATAACACTAGATAAAACACACTGCAGCGCTAGCATTCTGCAACAAGCCTCTTTAATCTCTAATGTTGTTATTAGATATAATGAGGACATGTTTCATAATCACAGCTCATTAGTGCTCTGTGATGAGCCAAGTATCACTGTTTATATTGCTCATACTTAACGATTATATATTTAAATACACCATATTATCATAAAGACCAAAATATCTCAGAGATTTGAGGATAGAGGTTGCCAATGTTTTGCTTCAAATCAAATGTTGTTCTGATTTATCTCAGAGCTGGTTGGTTTGCTGTAATAATAAAATCAGTAATAAATATTTAATTATTTATTTAATATTTAATTTAATAAAAAATGGAACAAAGTAACAAATGAAATAAAAGTACAAGAACGTAATAATAGTAATAATAATGTAAGAATAATACAATAAAATAATGAAATAATTGATTAAATATTTATGTTATAATTTTATGTGTGTGTGTGTGTATGTATATATATATATATATATACAAATTTAAAATATATAAAATTAAATATAAAAGATAATTTAATTAAAAAGATAAAAATGATTAAAAAAAGAATAAAAATGAATAAAAATGTTCATCTGAAATTCTTAAATATATTTAGATTCTGATTCATATCAGAGCTGGATGAATTAGTTTAAGGAATTAAGCATTTTTTAAAAATGCTTATTATGAAAATTCTTTGGGAAAAATAATAATGGAACCAAATGCTAAAAGTGGGCACTTTACATATGACAAATGGCTCAAAATAATATAAAAAAGAATCAATCAATGAATAAAAAAAAATAAATAAAATAACAAGAATGATAACGATAACAAAAAGTTAAATCAAAATAATGAAGTAACTTTCCATTTTTTTAAATGTTAAAAATCTGTAGAAGTTCTGAAATTCTTAAATCAGAAATACAGTATATACATTCAGACTCCGCTCACCTTTTAGCGCCTCCTGCAGGTAGCTCCTGATATAGCTCTGTCTCAGCTGGTCATCATGAACCGCTTGATCGTCCACCCCTGTTGCCATGACAATGATGGGGAGGCGGTCGCCATAGCGATCCCTCACCCATCCCAGCATCTTGCGGAGGCCCCAGGGCACGAGCGCCTGCCTCAGGTGCGATGCCGGCCAGGTGATGTCTGTCATCAGCGCACAACCGTGCTCCGGCTTCTGCGGCTTCACGTTTTCCCATGGCGCCACCAAACGCGTCGTGAAGTGATTGAGAGCGATGAAATCCAGCGCCCCTTTAAGCTCCGCCCTCTCGGCCTTGGAGAAGCCATTGCCACGCCCCTCATTCCCTCCACCAATCAGAGGGTCGAGCAAATGCCCCAACTGTTGCTGGGCGGATTTGTGAGATTCTAAAAAATATCGTTTTAAAATGAAAAAGAAAATTAATGTAAATTGTGACCCTGGAGCACAAAATTGGTTTTGTGGTCCATGGTCACAATTATGGAACAATAAAACCAAGTGCTAAAAGTGGGCACTTGCTCTAGTGCTTTATATATGGCAAAATAATCAAAAATGAAATCTAATAATAATATCAACAGTTATAACAATAACAAATATAATAAAAAAGTAAAAATAAATAACTTAAATAACTTAAAATTATTTACCAATCAGAGGGTCGAGAAAACGCCCCACTTCGAACGCCAAAAACTGTTGCTGGGCAGATTTGTGAGATTCTAAAAATGGATTGGCCGGTTCCACCCAATCAGCATGGATAGCCAAACTAACAGCTCCACCCTGTTTCTGTCGAAACCGTTCATCGTAAATACGCCACGCTTTTGCGTGCGCTAATAGCAAATTCCGCACAACAGTTTTCCGGTCTTCTGTATACGCTTCCGTTAACCGATTCGGCTCATTGACAGTGATCCACGTCGAAACAAATTCTCCAAATTTGTGAAAGCAGAATGCAGCATAGCTAACGAATGCTTCCACAGCGCTAGCGTTCCTCCATCCGCCGTCAGCATGCAGCGCTTCGGGCAAACCCAGCGAAGGCGAGCGATAGCTGGGGTGATACAGCGTCACGACTGGCCGGATCCCTCTGCGCTGGAGCTCCATCAGCACACAGCGGTAGAAGCGAACCTTCTCCGGGTCACCACCGGGCGAGAGCTGCGTCCAGTCCAGGGCGAAGCGGTAGTGCGCCGACCCCGTGACCCCCAGCAGGAAGAGGTGCCGCTGGATGAACAGGAAGTCGGTGCACTGCACCGGCCGTGTGTGGAGCAAGATGCCCATCACGGGCGAGAGAGTGCCGTCACCCGACAGGTTCCAGCGGTACAGCTGCGGATCGGTGAACTGCGGCGAGAATGGACGCAGATGCACCTGAGAGAAACACAGAGAGAAATTCACATGAAACGCTCACAAACCGTATCTCAAATGCACTGAAAACTGCAGGATAAATTTAACTGAAGCTATATATAATAATGGGATCAAATTTGATTAAAAAAAACAAGTTCCTAATACCATATTAATTTATATTTAGTGCTGTCAAATGATTAATCATGATTGCCCAGGCAAAGAGGAACTCATGCCCACAGTGAGCGCCACTGATTCTTCAAGACTCAAGTGCCATTTTCTGACCACCTGTTGGGCCTATTAAGGGGGAGCTGCCCCATCGAAGCCCTTGTTGACTCTGGAAGCATGGTGACATTAGTCCGGCCAGAGTTTGCAGGGCCGGTCATGGGGAAGGGAGATTTTTGTGTCCTGCATTCATGGGGACACTAGGAACTACACCACTGCTGAAGTAAGCATGGTTACCCCTCGGGGCCAGTAACAAGTACGAGCAGGGGTTGTGGAGTGCTTGCCCATCCCGGTCGTGGTTGGCAGAGACTGCCAGGCCTTTGCTACCTACTGGACAGACCAATCTGCAGAAGGGAAGAGACCTCCCCGACCCTGAAGGCGCCGTTCGTCCAAATACCACCCTACTCCAACCCCTGGAGAGACGACTGATCCAGAAGCAATCAGCCCAGAGGAGGATAGAGGTGAGGAAGAACGTTCTGACATCACTGCTACTGCCTCAGAGGGCCCAGGAGGCGCGTAGGTACTCAAAGACATAGAATCCCACAAAGTGTTCTCTGAATTTCCCCCAGCAGAGACCCTCTGGGGGAAAGGATGGGACAGTTCGGCACTGCCTAGCTGCAAGATCCTGTGTTGACTCAAGCATGGAGGAGTGCACAAATGATTGAGGGCCAACTACAAGAGGGGTGAGTAGATTGAGGTATCCACACTTCATGATAAAGAATAAATTGTTATATAGAGTGGATCAGCGCAGAGGGGAAATTTTTGAACAGTTGTTGGACTCCAAAGCATATACTTTTAAGGTGTTGTACTTGGCACACACTCACCTGTTTGGAGGCCACCTGGGGTCAGAGAAGACCTATTAGCGCATCCTCACACGGTTCTATTGGCCCGGTATCAAGAAGAAAGTCGAAGACTATTGCCGGCACTGTTCTGAGTGTCAGCTTCATAGTCCCAAGGTAACATATCGAAATCCACTAATTCCTCTGCTTATAATTGAAACCACTTTCAGCAGGATTGCACTGGATATTGTGGGGCCCCTGCCAAAGTCCAGCTGGGGACAGAGATGTCTTCTGGTCATCCTCGATTATGCCACCCGCTTTCCAGAGGCGATACCACTCCGGTCGGCCACCTCAAAGGCTGTGGCAAGAGAACTGGTGCAGCTCGTTAGCTGTGTGGAGATAGCCGATGAGATCCTTACGGACCAAGGCTCATGCTTCATGTCTACTGTGATTAAAGAGACCTGCCGACAACTGAAGGTGAAACAACTCAAATCCTCTATATCCCACCACCAGACTGATGGGCTTGTCGAGAGATTTAACAAGACTCTTAAACAAATGCTGAGGAAAGTCATTGACACTGATGGGAAAATTCGGGATCAGTTGTTACCGTATGTCTTGTTTTCTGTTCGAGAAGTCCCACAGAGCTCCACCGGGTTCTCACCTTTCGAGCTCCTCAATGGGTGGCGACCTCGAGGGATTTTGGACCTCGCCAAGGAACGTTGGGAGCAGCAGCCATCACGATATCACACCATCATCGAGTATGTGGAACAGATGCACGATCGAATGACAAAGATCTGGCCAGTTGTACGAGAACACATGCAGCAGGCCCAACAACAGCAGGCCCGGGTATACAACCGAGGGGCACAGGTTCGAGAATTTCACCTGGGGGAAAATTTACTGGTTTTAATCCCATCCAGTGAATGCAAATTCCTTGTCAGGTGGCTAGGACCCTATAAAGTTGTAGAATGGACAGGCCCAGTCAACTACAGAGTGCGCCAACCTGGCCGGAGAAAGGGCCAGCAAATTTATCATGTAAACCTCTTGAAGCAGTGGCATGAACCAACTCCCTCTCCGAGTGACGTCTTTGCAGCTGGGGTCCAGACCCCCGTAACTCCTGAGGTAAAGATGGGTAGTCTCGTTGGTTTCTTCAGTTGCAGAACTTCCAATTTAAGGTGGAACACCGGGCTGGGAATTCTCATGCGAATGCAGATGCAATGTCCAGAAGACATGACTGCTGTGGGACGTGCGCTCCAAGCGGGAGCCTAGAGATGGAAAGGGGGGTATGTGGTGGCCAGAAAGAGGTATGGTGCCCCACAAAGCAGCTTGAACACCTTCAGCACTATGGAGAGCCCCATCAGAGGAAAAAACAAGGGCTGGGCCAGCCAGTAAGAGGGTTCAGGACCAGGGGTAGCTCCAACACAGCTGTTCAACTTTTTCCCTCTAACAGGGAGCCTTAGCTGAAGGCTGTTAGGGACAATCAACAACCACCACATAAAAGGGAACAGAGAGGCCTCAGTAGTGTCTCAGGCCCTGTCCACACGAACGTGGTTATTTTTAAAACTGCAGCTTTTTCTACGCGGTTTGGCCATTCGTCCACACGCAAACGCAGCACCAGTTCACTGAAACCATTTTTTAAAACTCCTGCCAGTGTGAAGATTTTCAAAAACTCCGGTTGCAGTGTTATCGTGTCGACAGCGAAAACCAGAGTTTTTGGCTTGTGACGTCAGCGCCTGCATTGTTATCTCCGCCTACTGGAAACTTTTTCAGGCTTCTGATTGGCCAACATGGCTTTATGGTTGTGATTATATCGCCACCTGTTGGCTTGGCATGCTCTTGACAGTGCTTCAAAGCATGCATTTGCGTTTTCATGTGGCCGGAGATTTTTTTTTAAACGGAAGAAGGAAAAACTCAGTTTATAAAAATACGAGCAGATGCTGAATGCTGGATCACCCTAAGCCCAGACACGGGACAAGTTCTTGAGGATGGAGGTTCAGTGGGGTCATGAGTAGCCTGAACACCTTTTAACTAACCCTCCATCTCTTCGGCCTTCCCTTCAGAGAGATTGATCTGCTGCCCCAAGAGCAAACCACAGAAGGAAGAAAGGCTTTAGTTGCAGTTTTCCCCATCCCCTCTCCCTCACCTTATTGAGAAATAAAGAGCATTAAGTTCTGTTCCACCAAATATCTGCCTGGTGCATTATCTATGTGGACAACTTGAGCTAATCTCACCAAATCTTGTGTTCAAGGGCAGAATAAAACAGAAAATGACTAAATCCATTTGTTAAAATGACTAAAACATTGTTTTTACAGCAATGCAAAGATGAAGTGTTTTTCTCTTCCCTCACCTGTAATACTGACTCGGACACACCGAACTGGAAGTCACAGGGGAATCGTCCCTCGATGTGCGGCGTGTTTTCGGCCGGGAAGCCGTTGTCTCGGACCAGTCGTCTGTAGAAGTGAGCACTGGTCTTCGGGAGCCTGCGGCGCTCAGGTTCACTGAAGTCGATGTAGAATAAACCTCTCCGTATGCTGTAACCGTGATTCCACTCGAACCCATCCAGCAGAGTCCAGGCCGTGTATCCAAACACACGCACTCCGTCTACAGAAACAGCTGAGAGAACACACATGCCAAGATATGATGATGTTATTGACAAACTATCTTTTATATGTCGTTTAAGAAGTTTTTTTTCGCATTTAATTCATTCAGCATTTCATTTCAATCTTTAATATAAATTACAAAATAAATAAAATGAATGAAAATATAAATAAACAAACAAATGCATGTATTTATTTATAAACATGTATTAATAACTACATTTTATTGATTGAAAATACATGTTTAGAAATACATATTTTATGTAGACTATTTATTAAAACTAAATGCATGAATAAATAAAACATTTCTGAAAATATTAATAAATGTTATGTATTTGTATATTTAGATACAAATAAATAACTGGCATTTGTTTATGTATATTTACATTTGAATAAACGTTTAATGAAATGCATGTAATAAAATGCATGCATTTATTAAAAACAAATTTATTTATAAATAAATAAAATGTATTTACTACATTTACATTTAGTCATTTAGCAGATGCTTTTATCCAAAGCGACTTACAAATGAGGAGAACAATAGACGCAATCAAAATACAAGTGCTGTGATAAGTCTCAGTTAGCTAAACACAGTACACTTAAATTTAATAATATAATAAATAAAAAGAAACCATATAGAATAGACAAAGAATAGAGTAAGCTAGTGTTAGCGGCCTTTTTTGCTTTTTGTTAATTGTATAATACATAAAAAGAAAACAAAAAGAATACAAAAAGAATTAAAAGAATAGAGAAGCTAGTTTTTTGTTTTTTTTTAGTAAATGATGTTAACAGTTAGTAGTAAAAAAGTTAGTAAATGAAGAGAGTGCAAGTCTAAAAGGGGCATTTTTTTTTAAAGAATAGAATTAGAATAGAGCAGTGGTTCTTAACCCGCGGCCCGTCACGAATTCAAATGGGGCCCACCATGCTGAACACAATTTTAAAAAATAACTTGCAGTTTTACAATTTGTTTTAGTTTTTACATTCATTAAAAAATGTACTAAACAAATATAAGCTATAATGTTTTTGTTATGTAAAATAATTTAGTTTTTCATATAATATTTTCAGACATGAGCAGACCTGTACTCACGTAATTAACCTTATGCATTTAACGAACACTTACAAGCGCACGCTTTGGCAGAATTCAATTCAAATAGTCATCAGCAGCCATTAGTTTGGTATAATTGAGCATCAGAATAGACACATTTGTTATTAAGGGACTTTCGGTTTGCCCTGCCACTCACTTGAAGATGTTCAGGCAAAAGGAAACAGCCATACTATGCAGCAATCATCCTTAATAGGTTGTTTGCGATCACGTGATTCTGATGACGCCCGAAATGCAGCTGGAGGGCAGGAAGTGATTTTTCTCCATAGAAATCACTAGCAGAAACTCAAAATACCAGTGTTTTGCATTGTTTATGGAAGCTTAAATCGGACAAACCGAGAAACCACAAGGAGCTTTTATCGTGTACAAAAATATTGTGCGCTATTTCCTCGCTTTCTAGGCTATAATCGATTCAGAATTTAAATCAAATTTGGTTTACATGCTGCTAACAGGACCAACAGCCACATACCCTGTACATGCTGCACAGTTTCAGGAGTGACATATATCCCGCATCCCTCATATAAATACGTGATAATTTTCTCCTATTAAATTCAGATAAGACAGAGATATTACTTATTGGACCAAAAGACAGTACGCCGAATCTCGTGGATTACAATTTGCAACTAGACGGATGCACGGTTACTTCCTCTACAGTCAAAAATCTGGGTGTTATATTAGATAGCAACTTGTCTTTTGAAAATCATATTTCCCATGTTACAAAAACGGCATTCTTCCATCTTAGAAACATTGCCAAGTTACGAAACATGATACCTGTGCATTCATGACCTCTAGACTGGACTACTGTAATGCACTGCTAGGTGGTTGTCCTGCATCTTCAATAAACAAGCTACAGGTAGTCCAAAATGCAGCGGCTAGAGTCCTTACCAGGTCAAGAAAATATGATCATATTACCCCAATTTTACAGTCTCTGCACTGGCTACCTGTTAAGTTCCGTATCAGTTACAAAATATTATTACTTGCCTATAAGGCCCTTAATGGGTTAGCTCCTGCATACCTAACTAGTCTTCTACCACGCTACAATCCATCACGCTCCCTAAGGTCACAAAACTCTAGACTTTTGGTAGTACCTAGGATAGCAAAGTCCACTAAAGGAGGTAGAGCTTTTTCGCATTTGGCTCCCAAACTCTGGAATAGCCTTCCTGATACCGTTCAGACACACTCTCTCTGTTTAAATCTAGATTAAAGACACATCTCTTTGGCCAAGCATTCAAATAATGCATCTCATAATCTTTTACTGCAGTCATAATCTTTTACTGCAGTTATATCTAATCAAATGCACATTATTATTCATTAGTTTGGGTTAAACACGTAAAACAACTTTTATTCAAATTCTGAATTGATTATAGCCAAGAAAGCGAGCAAATAGCGCTTCCATATAATCACTAAAAATCTGTCACTCACTTCAATTGATCACAATCTCACGATGTTCCTTTATAATCAGTGAAGCTCTCTGAACGGCAAATAATATCTTATTTACGTGTCTACGTGTGGCGTTTAGCACGGAGTGAATTCTGACTGTCACAATACGTGCGTGAGGTGGCAGCCCAATCTATTTATATCTTTATTAATATCTTAATATATTATTATATCCTATAATAACCATTTACACACACGAGCATTATTACATGAGCTTCGCTCCTCCCGACCGCAGACACAGGTTTACAAGCCACTTTTTCCTGCGTTTTTCAATCAAATTCTTGAATTTTCCCCACTTATGAACAACACATTTTCGTACACGATAAAAGCTCCTTGTGGTTTCTCAGTTTGGCCAATTTAAGCATCCATAAACAACGCAAAACACTGGCATTTGGAGTTTCTGCTTGTGATTCCTATGGAGACAAATCACTTCCTGCCCTCCAGCTGCATTTCGCGCGTCATCAGTGACGTCATGTGCAAACAACCTATTGCAGAAATGTGGCAAAACATCTCTGGAGAGAACCTCAGATCATTCAATTCAAAAGTGCTTTCCATATTTGGATCAACATAGGCTACATTTGTAACTTTTGCAACTTCATTATGCTGTTACTCCTTTTCGAGCCGAATTTCACAAAATTGGTCAGCTCCCGACAGCATCAGGTGTTTTATTAATGGTGAGTAGAATTATTCATTTATTTCAATGAATGTAATCGATTAGACATCAGAACATTTAGGCTATAATGTTATAAATCTGGTTGGTTTGTACTGGTGACGTAATATGTAAATGATATGCGTGCGGCCCGTGGGACTTGCACTCGGTCCACAGTGAACCTCTGGAATAGAGAGTGCTAGATATAGAGGGACAAATAAAGATGGAAGAGATGTGTTTTTAGCTGTTTCTTGAAGATGGCTAAGCACTCAGCTGCTGGGATTGGTCATTCCTGCAGGAGGGAACATTTAATGTAAAAACTACTTTATTTACTACAAATAAATGTATAAATACATATACAAAACAAACAAATTAATACTTTTTTTTTTTTTTTTTTTACAAGCAGAAAATTTAATTTTACATTTTCACATGAGATCAGAGGCGGACTTACCCATTAGGTAAAGGTAGGCAACCTCCTTGGGCCCCCAAAAGCCAAGGGCCCCCTAAAATGCTTTTCATCTACGAGATGCGCATTAAGCGCGGACACGTGAACGGTTGCCATTTACAGTGTTTATCACCACGACAAGCGTCTGCGTGTCCGAGTTTAACACACTTCTCGTGTATCCTGCTTGTAGCAAATGGAAATATCATGCATCTGAAGCTGTAATTGAATATTGAGCAACAGTGCGTATTATATGCTTATTGTTTTAAATGCTGCTTACTTATTCATAAGAACCCAAGTAGAGGACGCATACACAGTTTGGTTGATATAATCCTTAGGTGTGTAAATGTATTTCCTTTTAGTTTTCCTTTAAATTTGTAGTTAAAACAACTAAAATAAGTGTATTTTAAAGTTTAGAATTAGACAGCCTTTGACACACAGGCTTACGCTGGTAACTCATCACACTCATCAGTGGACTTTCCTCCTCAATATAGGCTATATTTTTCTCATTCTCACTAATTCAAGTTTTTATATGAATGAATCTCTGAAGGGAACCGACTGTCTTCAGAAAACTTTCCATAGCATTTTCATTTTATCTGATTAGTGTTTATGAGCAGCGCTGCTTTGTTTACAGCCGTTATCGGGGAAACCGCTGTATTTCTGATGTTCCAAAAGCGCCTCCTGCTGGCAGAGAATCAATGTGCATTTTCAATAATCCCGTCTGCCGTTTTTGTTCAGACCAACGCGAAAATCCACCCACATAACCCCGTTTTAAATTAATATCATAAGTTATACTTCCGTCTCATCTCTTTTCTTAAAAAGGCTCAATTGTGAGGTTTATCATTTTATAATTTATTTAGTTTTTGTGAAAACTGTAAATCAGTCACTATGTCGTGGTCTACAACATGAAAGAAAGCCATTATAACATGTACATGGAAAAACAGAAATCAGCACTGATGCTGCGCTTGACTTTCGGATGCAGAAGCAGGGATGATTTTGTGGAGCAAAACATATTTGTGTTGGTCAGATTTAAGCAGAATCACCCTGTATATAGTCATTATATGTAGATATAGACATAATGAAGAACAGTTCATGCCTGTACTAGGCTGTTTATCACATTTTATGCTTTCATTTTGAAGATAATAGTATATGTTATAATTTGTCTAGAAGCATTAATGTTATATTGTGTCTTGTTTTTGAGATGACACATCACAAACTTGTGTTGCTGACTTGTTTTTAAAAAATGTTTGCCCAAATTTTGCATTTATTTATTTGTTTATTTAGTTAATGTCAAAATTATCAGAGTAACAGGGTGGAAAAATAATGCATGGTCTCTGTGGGATTTAAATAATAATAATAATAGTAATAGTAATGAAAATGTAAATATAAATAATATATAATTAGAAATTAAAGTTTAAAAAATAAAAAAATAAAAATATAATTTATAAAATATTTGTATTACAGTAAAAGAAAACCGCCCCTGCATGAGATGCATATCAACAGCAGGTGTGAACAGGGTTTAAAAGACACACACCTTGCATGACTTGCATGATGAACCTCTTCATCAGATAAATGGCCTTTGTGTCCTGGACTCCGACAGAAGCGTCAGAGAACCAGCTGCTCTCTGCCAGCAGCAGCTGTGGATCACTGTAGGTCTGCTGAACCCAGACCAGAACGCTCCTCAGGTCCAGCTTCACCGTCTGCCCGAACCGCGCCAGTCCTTGGCCCACCCTCAGCATCTCGGGCCCAAAGGCCAGAGAGAAGAAGTCTGCGGTGCCCTTGATCCAGAGCCGCTCCTGCGCACTAAACTCTGGGATTACGCCGCGGTGCGAGGCCTTCAGCGACTCGGGGTAATCTCCGCTTCCATATATGGGCTCGGCGAACCAGCCAATCACAGCCTCCATGGCCTTCTGACAGAGCTCCAGATTAGTGGGCGTGGCCTGGCCGTGAAGAGGCTCCACCCAATGAGAGCCGAGCGTGATGGAGACATTACCGTGCTGATGGCGGCGGAAGTGTTTGTCGTAAAGATGCCAGGCTTTCGCATGAGCCTGCGGAGACACCAGAGCAAACCGTCATCGCTACAGAAATCAGCACTGATGCTGCGCTTGGCTTTCGGATGCAGAAGCAGGGATGATTTTGTGGAGCAAAACATATTTGTGTTGGTCAGATTTAAGCAGAATCACCCTGTATATAGTCATTATATGTAGATATAGACATAATGCAGAACAGTTCATACCTGTACTAGGCTGTTTATCACATTTTATGCTTTCATTTTGAAGATAATAGTATATGTTATAATTTGTCTAGAAGCATTAATGTTATATTTTGTCTTGTTTTTGAGATGACATCACAAACTTGTGTTGCTGACTTGTTTTTAAAAAATGTTTGCCAAATTTTGCATTTATTTATTTGTTTATTTAGTTAGTTAATGTCAAAATGATCAGAGTAACAGGGTGGAAAAATAATGCATGGTCTCTGTGGGATTTAAATAATAATAATAATAGTAATAGTAATGAAAATGTAAATATAAATAATATATAATTAGAAATTAAAGTTTAAAAAATAAAAAAAATAAAAATATAATTTATAAAATATTTGTATTACAGTAAAAGAAAAATGAAACTTTACAATACTTTATAATGTCACTAAAAACAATACTTTATAATGTCATTAAAATTACTATTAAAATTAACAAATTAAAAAAAAAACCTGTAATGAAAATTTTAATTAAATTTTTTTTTTTTTTTGTGTGGAAAGGAAGTAAAATGTGCCTATTTTTTAGAGGCATTACTTTCTTTTCTAACCTTCTTCTTCTTATTTATTTATTTTTTAAGATAAAACATGAATAACTGATATTGTTGACTTATTAAGAATTATGATAATTTTCATTTGCATTATGAAAAAAACATAATGCAAAAAATATATAATGTTTTTGTATATTTATAAAAAATATTCATTAAATAATTGCAACACACTGCAATTTATAAATAGAATTAAAATCACTATTAAAACATTATAAAAAAGAATAGAAATAAGATTAAATATATATAAATATAACCTAATATAAATAATATAATTCATTTTAATATTTAAAAAAAAAAATTAAATCATTGAATTACAGTAATTTCAACACACTGCAATTTATAAATATAATTAGAATGACCATTAAAACATAAAAAAATGTATTTAAAAATTACAATAATTAAAAAAAAATCTTATTTTGTCTAGGATGTAAAATGTGCTTAATTGCCATGAAAACAATGTCAATTTAACATGTTTTACCTTCATGCAAAAAAAACCCCAAAAACAATCTGTTGATTTTTTTTTTTTGTGTAAAACGTGATATTTTTAACAAAACTATTTATACATTTGTAACTGTATTTTAATTTATCTCACATTTCTGATTCACATTTGGAAGCTCACGAATGCCTAAATATCTTTCCCAGTGAAGGTCACAGTCGCGCCACTGCATTATTTCCGCATTCGCTCTTTTCACAGCGGAGCTGAAAAACGAGCCCGACCTTTGACCTCTGACCCCAGACTCACCCTGAGGAGGTTGTGTGCGGCGATGAAGGGGTCAGCGGGGTCATTAAATAATTGCAACACACTGCAATTTATAAATAGAATTAAAATCACTATTAAAACATTATAAAAAAGAATAGAAATAAGATTAAATATATATAAATATAACCTAATATAAATAATATAATTCATTTTAATATTTAAAAAAAAAAATTAAATCATTGAATTACAGTAATTTCAACACACTGCAATTTATAAATATAATTAGAATGACCATTAAAACATAAAAAAATGTATTTAAAAATTACAATAATTAAAAAAAAATCTTATTTTGTCTAGGATGTAAAATGTGCTTAATTGCCATGAAAACAATGTCAATTTAACATGTTTTACCTTCATGCAAAAAAAACCCCAAAAACAATCTGTTGATTTTTTTTTTTTGTGTAAAACGTGATATTTTTAACAAAACTATTTATACATTTGTAACTGTATTTTAATTTATCTCACATTTCTGATTCACATTTGGAAGCTCACGAATGCCTAAATATCTTTCCCAGTGAAGGTCACAGTCGCGCCACTGCATTATTTCCGCATTCGCTCTTTTCACAGCGGAGCTGAAAAACGAGCCCGACCTTTGACCTCTGACCCCAGACTCACCCTGAGGAGGTTGTGTGCGGCGATGAAGGGGTCAGCGGGGTCTCCGGTCTCTCCGGGAGCGTGAGCGCCGGTCCCATAGCCCTGGACGGCCAGGAGAAACGGGTTATGCATCGTAATCCAGTAGCGGACCTCGGCTCCGAACGTTCGGAAACAAAACGCAGCGTAATCTGCGAAAACATCCGCCGTGCTTCGGTTGAGCCAGCCTCCGAAGCGCTCCTGCAGGACCTGCGGCAAATCCCAGTGAAACAGAGTCACGACTGGCTCCACCTGAAGCTCCTTCAGCTTCCCGATCAAGCGGCGGTAATGCTGCACTCCGGCCGGGTTGGGATGCGCCTTCGCGTTTCCGTCTGGGAAAATCCGTGTCCAGGATAAAGAAAAGGCGTAGAAGTTCACACCTAGATACCGAACTGACTCCAGATCCTCCTCCCATTGGATGTAGCTATTGCTGGACGGATCTGTGTGACGGGTAAAGCGATCCCAAACAGACTCGCCTTTCCCATCCGCATCCCAGGACCCTTCGGTCGGGAACGCCGCAGACCCGACGCCCCACAGAAACCCACTGGGCAACTCACCAGTCTGCAGGAACGTCTCGTTCAGCGGCTGCAGCCACAGTTTAGATGCTTTTCCCTGGACTTTCTCAGACGTTCCCCATAAAATCAACACTAAAGAGACGCATACAGACCAGACAACAAACATCGTGAGCCACCTACAGGAGCACAGATCCACTCATCGTCCTCCGCTGGAAAACCAAAGCATTACTAATAAAAGAAAACCAGAAGCTCGTAGCGAGAGAGAGAGAGAGAGACGCACATAAACACTGAAGATCTGAGAGTGCAGGAAGACGAAGCTCTGATCAATGATTAACATGAACTCTGATCGTCTCATGACTTACAGCGTCTGAGAACGAGAGACAGAGAGAGAGAGACTGATGATGGACGGAGAGAAAGAAGAAGAAGAAGAAGAAAGAAGCAGGGAGAATGAAGGATATTTTATCTGGAAGATCAATGGAGCAAATTTAATTTGGCTTTTTCTGAAACACACACTGATGTCTCTGTGGGACTGTACACTATCTTAGATCACACCTTTTATACTCGGCTTAATTTATATATCAGTATGCACAATATCTAATATACAACGTTCATCAGTCTAAATACATGCAATGTGATTAAATATATTTACTAATAAATAAAAAAAATAATATATTTAATAATAATAAAAAAAAATCTCAAAATAGGCTTGGTTTTCTTTAGGATGCAAAATATTATTTATATAATAATAATAAAGAAATAAATGAACAGAAACAAACAGACAATAAATAAACCAATTTAAAATAAAATTAAATAAAATAGTCTTTTCTGAATCATCATTAATATTTTCTTTAGTGGAAACAACATTTTAAAGACTCTGGACTTCTTGCTACACTGTTACTTTGCACCAAATTTGATATATTATTTTTAATAATTATTTACTATTGTTATTGTATTATTTATTTGTTTGTCTGTTTTTATTGCCATACCAGCATCTGTGGTTATTTTCATGCCAAGATCCATGAGACAGACAGCAGTATAACAAAGTAATTAAAAACAACAATCGACAACCAACTCGACAAAACATTATACACGTTTTTCATTTCAATATCTCATTAAAACTGTTTTAGAAACTGTTACTAAATTTCACAAATATTTACAAAAGAAACGGCAAGTAACATATTTAATTACATCTGAAAATATTAAGTAATATACTCCAATAATCTGTTTTATTTACAACTTAGAAAAATCATACCGTGTAAGACTAATTTCATAACTAGTATTTTTTACATGTATCATAAGTGCACACAATATTTGAATGTTTTGCATAACCTGAAAAAATACAGACTAAAAATTGTGCACAAAAAATAAATAATAAACAATAAAAAAAGTTATATTTACCTTTATTTTTCAGGTTTCTCCACATATCACGCCTCATGTTTAATCTCAAGCTCTTTATCGACACGGTTGTCTAGAAAGAGTACAGTAGCAAAAAAGTTAATCAAAGGAAAAATTGGAAATGACGTCACAGCTGAGATATAATTTTGACAATTATGATAAATAATTTTCAAACAAGTAATATTAAAATAGCTTGTTTATCATAAGATAAGGTAATAAAATGTATATAAAAAAATACAAATTAAAATAACCCAATAATTCATATTTTATTATGTTTTTTTCATATTTAAGATTCAAAGTTTAGGTCTGGGATTGTGCAAAAAAAAAAATCTATAAGCCTACATTCAAGGCATTTGAAAATAAATTATGTAATAAATGAATAAATGCAAAACTCTTTTAATGTAACGTTCATATAAACAAAGAAAAGGGTGGAAATCTGGTCGTTTTAATAAAACTCGTAATACAATATGGGACATTAAAGTGAATATGTTTAAAGATACCACCTAGATATGAACATGAATTATTTGCTAAGAATCTCTCCAACACATGCAGCGCTGAAGAACATCATCTGACCTGGCTTTCACTCGTGAAGAACAGCTTCAATATCCCTCTAAAGCTGTTTCATGAGCCTCCGACATCAGACCAGCAAACAACTGCAATGAAAACGGCAATAAACCTTTGCTTTACATTCAGGGTTGAAGATCAAACTCAATTGAAGTGGATGAGTTTTATAGGCCTCAGCGGTGCATGTGATTTTGTTTGGAGACACAGTTTGGGAGCGTTTGATTAGATCAGAAGACCGTTCAAAGAGGATGCTGGACAAACATCAACAGCAACACAAGAGACACAAACACAGAAAAGCTGATTTTCTGTCTGCAGAGCCCTTCAAAGACAGCATCCTGAAACACAGCAGCTTTAGTGAGTGAACTTACCAAACAACTCGACTCACACCCAGCTAATGAAAATATGATCTCAAAATATTTTGCTAACGTTACCATTTATGAAAACATTATTTCGGAATGTTTTCTAAACGTTCAAAGCGTCCGGCTTTTTAAACGTTCAAAAAACTTTTTTTCTTGGTTATGTGAACATTAAAGACAATGTTAAAGGGAACGTTTTGTTTTGCAAACGTTATGGAAATGTTCATTTTTAATGTTCTCTAAACCATCTTAGTTGAATGCCCAACTGTTTCAGAACTCTCCATGAACGTATAAATCATGTTTTTGTGCTAAATTTTTGAGATTACTGTTAAAGATCAGATCACTTTGAATGAACGTTCTATTAATGTTACTGGAAGAATGTTTGTGACCCTGGTCATAAGGGTCGATTTTTTTTAATTGAGATGTATACATCATCTGAAAGCTGAATAAATAAGCTTTCCATTGATGGATGGTTTGTTAGGATAGGACAATATTTGGTTGAGATACAACTATTTATATATACATTTTTTTATTTTTATGAAAAAGTATATATAAACAGATTTGTGTGTGTGCATATATATATATATATATATATATATATATATATAGTTTTAATTAAGTTGCATATATGAATAAAATATTTCTGACATATTGTTGCTATACAATACCAAATACAAATCTACTTATAGGCTAGATATTATTAACATATGTACATACACAAATTTTACTAGGGGGATTTTATACATTTTATTAAGCTATACCTTCACCCAGAGAATATACGCATGTGGAAATTATGATATGGCCTTATAGGTAACATATATGGCAGTAATACTCTTAATAAAGGGCAATATACTGTCATAGGATATATTACATTTTAATATTGAAATGTAGCCTTAATTTGCTCAAAACTAGTGGCCATAATTACACATAATTACCTTCATCCTTCGCGTCAGGAGCACGCCGTCACCTGGTGCTTTAAAATACTCAAGATTCTTTGATAAAATACCTGATGCTCAAATAAAACATTATGGTTGCTTAGTCACACACACTTTAGAGAGCCTTGGATAGTGTTTGTAATGGTTAACAGCATTAACTGCGTCTGAGGCAAAATGAAGCAGTTAAAAACAATGCAGGTAACAGGAAAAAGTTAATTTACATGCTAATTAAACAGGAGTTTAAAATATACAACTCATGTACAGTAAATTTAAATGCCAACATTACCATATTCACCATATTATAACATGTAATAACTTACACTCTGTAATGTCTTTTGATTTATATTGAAAGTAGTCCAAATGCACTATTTCCCAAATGCCTTCATTTGCATTATTATTTTATTTTAGCAAATTTAAAATACTGCTATGCAACCACAATGCAAACTAATGCTAGAGACTTGAGTAAAAGTGAAAACTGTGACGAGCCAAAAATGCGGTTGACTTGAAACAGGAAATTAAATCAAGTGTTGTTTCTCCTTCAGAAAGATGAAGCCGTCGGGTTTGTGGCTGCTGTCTGTTTATGGCACGTGTTTCCACCCGTCTCTCATTCTGGCCATTAAGAGGATCGTAGTGAATTACTCATCTCAGAGCCTGTCCTCAGTGCCCCCCGGCCTCAAACCGTGCACGGAGGACTTGGATCTGTCGCTGAATCGCATCCAGACGCTGAGCGCCAAAGACTTTAGCACAACACCACGACTCCACTTCCTCAATCTCTCCTGGAATATACTGGAGAACATAGACAGGGATGCATTTAACTCTACGCCGGCTTTGGAGATCTTGGATCTGTCGCACAACAGACTCCAGAACCTCTCGGACCAACCTGCTTAAAACGGGACGTCTACAGCTCTTAAGACTTGTCATCCAACTTGTTTTCCATCATGGCGCTAGAAAGGGAATTTTCCACTTTGAAAAACCTGCAGTGGTTGGGCCTGAGCGCCAAATCAATCAGCAACCAAGACTTCACTTGCATTGCCAATCTTACTCTGAAAACGCTCTTTATTAATGCAAACAGCCTACAGACGTATGAGGAGAACAGTCTTACAGAAGTACGCTCCGAGAAAGCCATCATCGCCTTGTCCAAAAGCGACTTTGACATTGCAATCGCGGTTGATGTTTTTACGGCATTTAAAGAAGTCGAATTCACTTCGGTGGACAGCGGGATGAAGGCGCCCCAGAGGAATCCTACGCACCGTTAGCTTGGAAATCTCCAAAGTGGAAACCACCTGGGAAGTTCTAACAAGCTGTGTAAACACAATATTGCAGTCTACAATTCGACAGCTTTCTTTCTCAGACCTTACAATGACAAAAATAGAAGACGGCATACCGTTGTCCACAAGCCACATGTCGGATTCCTTTTTTTACAAGAGCATCCGTAACTGAATTCATCTTCAATCAAAAAGAGCGCTATGACTTCTTCATAAACATGCCTGCAAGAAACGTCAGTTTAACCCAAATGCTAATCATCTTCATGACCTGTCCTTTGACTGTTAGCCAGATCGAAGTGTTGGACTTGTCTGATAGAAAACGTTACAGAAAACATCTTCTCGGTTGATCCAGATACTGAATGCAGTACATTGACAAACCTAGTAAAGTTGATTCTGAAGGGCAACAACTTGAAACTCTTTAGACCTCTGACCTCATGAATCCCTCTCATGGATTCGCTTCAATACATCGACCTCAGTCAAAACACACTTACCTATTCGGAGGAACAAGGCAAATGCATTTGGCCTCCCAAAGTTGTCCAACTAGATTTGTCTTCAAATGGGTTCGACCACAGCATCTTCAAGTGTTTGCCCGATTCCATACGGATCCTAAACCTTCGGAATAACCGAGTGACCACAGTTTCTTCAGATCTTCAGGTTTTGGACGACTTGAGGGTCCTTGACCTTATGGACAACAGTCTTCTAGACCTTCCCACCTGCGTTCCGAAATCTGCAGAAGCTCTCTGTAAGATCGAACTAAATTCATTCGCCTTTACCGGGAGCCCTCGAGACTTGTCTGCATGTTGACGATCTGGTCTTGAGTCACAACCCTTTAATCTGTACATGTGCTTTGCGTGAAGTCACCACTCTCATCAAAGACCGAGTGACACGACCGAGAGGAGAAACTCTTGGTTTGACTCCCGACCACTGGCCGGAAGGATACCGATGCAGTTACCCAGAATCCTGGAGCAACTCCTTACTAGAAGACTTCTACCTTCCTGAGATCTCCTGCAATGCTTGGATCCTGGCTATTACTATTCTGATCCCGACAATCACTGTAATAGTCGCCGTTAGCCTTCTTTGCAATCGTCTGGACGTGCCATGGTACCTCAAGATGATCTGGAAATGGATGCGAGCCAAGCACAATGCAATAACTTCCCAAGGAAAGCGGAAGACTTGGAAGGGTTGCGCTTCCATGCATTCGTATCGTACAGCCAAAAGAATGCTGACTAGGTAAAATCGCAATTTCTTCCCAAGCTCGCAGGCAACTACGGCTTGCAAGTGTGTCACCACGAGCGCGACTTCATCCCGGGAAACGATCGTCCAGAACACCCTGCGATGCATCGAGCAGAGCCGAAGGTGTGTCTTTGTGCTCTCCTCTCATTTCGTCTAGAGTGAATGGTGCCACTACGAACTCTACTTCGCCAATCACACGCGAGTGACGGACAGCATTATTCTCATTCTGCTGGAACCTCTGCCGTTGTATCTCATTCCCTCCAAGTACTACCAGCTCAAGGCTATGATGTCCAGACGCACCTATCTGGAGTGGCCACCGGAAGGAGCCAAGCAGAAACTCTTCTGGGCAAATCTCAGAGCAGCTCTGCAGTCCGACCTTCCCAGTCCATCAGAGAGAGAAGAGTGATCAGAGGAATTTTAATAATCATTTCATAGCGATTGTGAAGCAGATACTCATTTAAAACAGTGGTTCTCAACCAGAGGGCATCAGCAAACTTCCACAGGGGCTTCAATATGACTTAAAATGATTTGAAATAAGACAAAACGTGTCTAAAATTAAGATATTTATGGACCTGGAAAATGGAGTTTAATCTTTTTCTTTTTTAATACAATGCCAGCATCATGTGGATAGTTCATGGTGAGAAAATTTTATGATAAAACTACATCAGGTTTTTAAAATATATTATTCCAAAAACTCCATAACTAAATGTAACTTTTTTAGAAATGTCTTGCTAGAATATGGAGAGATTTCACATACTAAATAATGTAATTATTAAATACATCATGGAATGACGCAATAATTAAATGAAAATACAATTAAAACGTAAGCATAAATATTTAATTTAAGGCAGTACCTTGCATCATTTTTTTGTCACGTGAAAAGCTACATTTAATTATAATGCCTATTTATGCTTACATTTCATTGCACATTTATTTATTTATTGCAAAATTCCATGATGCAAATAATAATTGTATCATTTTATTTAGTCTAAAAATATTTCCCAAGCTCTAAAACATTTTATTGCTAGAATTTATGAGTAAAAATCATATTAAAAATCCTTAATTTGTATGCAATGAATCGCAAACAACTGAAAAGGCATGCATATTCATTGATTAAAAAGACTGGGAACCCTGAAGAAAATTCAGAAATTTAAGGACTTGGGAGTCCAAAAAGGTTGAGAGCCACTGTTTCAAAGTTATTAATTACAAAGAATGGTACCTAGCATGCAAAAGTACCAGTCCTTGAAATTAATAACCATAAATGAGACAAACTACATCCTGAGATTTACAGTGAATAGAGACCTCAAGGAAGACCACGTTAGTGATGGATGGACTGAAACAGGGTAAAGAATGACAATTAAATTCCATATTCAACTAGAGAACAAATGTTTTATTTATTATGAGCTGCCTGCACAACATTTATTACACAATAACACAGTCTAGTTAGTTCATGAAGCATTTTACAACAATACAATGTGAACATATTGCATTTGCTTTAACAGTGAATTCTGCATTTTACAGACAAATAATAAAATGCTGAATATTTTTGAATGTTTGTTAATTAACACCTAAAATAAAACCATGACCTAAATGAGATCTGCTCGATGCAATTCCATGATATTTCCCAAGCTCTAAAACATTTTATTGGTAGAATTTATGAGTAAAAAATCATATTAAAAATCCTTAATTTGTATGCAATGAATCGCAAACAACTGAAAAGGCATGCATATTCATTGATTAAAAAGACTGGGAACCCTGAAGAAAATTCAGAAATTTAAGGACTTGGGAGTCCAAAAAGGTTGAGAGCCACTGTTTCAAAGTTATTAATTACAAAGAATGGTACCTAGCATGCAAAAGTACCAGTCCTTGAAATTAATAACCATAAATGAGACAAACTACATCCTGAGATTTACAGTGAATAGAGACCTCAAGGAAGACCACGTTAGTGATGGATGGACTGAAACAGGGTAAAGAATGACAATTAAATTCCATATTCAACTAGAGAACAAATGTTTTATTTATTATGAGCTGCCTGCACAACATTTATTACACAATAACACAGTCTAGTTAGTTCATGAAGCATTTTACAACAATACAATGTGAACATATTGCATTTGCTTTAACAGTGAATTCTGCATTTTACAGACAAATAATAAAATGCTGAATATTTTTGAATGTTTGTTAATTAACACCTAAAATAAAACCATGACCTAAATGAGATCTGCTCGATGCATCGCGACTCTAAACATGTCTAAAGCTTCATATATGATGCAAAAAAGTTGATACATTAAAATAAATGTCTGAAAAGTATCAAAACTGGACTGATACATAGGTTAAAGATCAGAGGTCGCTCAGGGTAATGACTGGACGAGGATGATCTTTTCATTAATGCAGAAGCGGTGGAGCACCGTGAGCAGGGAAAATGCTGAATATTTTTGAATGTTTGTTAATTAACACCTAAAATAAAACCATGACCTAAATGAGATCTGCTCGATGCATCGCGACTCTAAACATGTCTAAAGCTTCATATATGATGCAAAAAAGTTGATACATTAAAAAAAATGTCTGAAAAGTATCAAAACTGGACTGATACATAGGTTAAAGATCAGAGGTCGCTCAGGGTAATGACTGGACAAGGATGATCTTTTCATTAATGCAGAAGCGGTGGAGCACCGTGAGCAGGTTTTCTCCGCACCGTGACACCTGACGCTCCATCGCCAGCCGAAAATCCTCCTTCACTCCTTTAGTGATTCCTCGAGTCACGGTGTGGTGTCTATGAAAACAGACACACGGCGTGTGAGAACACACAGAGACGATACGGGCCACCAAATACAGAAAGAACCGAGTACTGAACCAGTGTGAACGTGAACTTTATGCAGAACCCATACAAGAAACAAAATGTTTCGAAACAGCAGTTTCTCCACATTCAGACAGATATAAGAGCAACGCTCTTCCAATCAAACACTGAACACACACACATGAATACTGTGGCAGAAAATACACATAAGGGTGAACCTCACAAAGAAACGTCTGGCTCATATTGCATTCAAATTCAAAAATGAAATAAATATAAATGAAGTAAAATAAAAATAAAGATTCATAATTATAAATAAACTAATAGCTAAAAATAAAATACACACAAAGATACATAATTGTAAACAAATAAACTAAATAAATACATTTAAATAAAAAAGTAATATAAAATACAATTTATAATTATTAAAAAAAACAATTATTTAAGAAAACAGCATATTTTGGATGATGGTACTTTTTTTGTTTGTTTGTTTTGGGCATAGTAAAGTTTTTAAGAACATTAAAAAAATCTGTAATGTGAAAAAATTATATGATAAATAAATAAATCATTTTTCTACTTGAAACAAGCAGACAGTACAATTAGATGAGTAAATACATTGTGTATACTTGCACTTGTTCTTCACTATTTAAAATATATATTTTTTTACATTTCAATAAAGAGAATGAGACATTTTCCGCATTATCATTACTGTAAATGTGATTTTTGCACACAAAAAAGAAAATAAAAATTTAAGCAAAATATAATTTATTTTTAATTTTGATTCCCAGGTGCGATACAACTCAGACATTTCTTGACATCACCTGTGAGATTCACTCGTGAACGTAAAACGCTGCAATTCAATGAAAACTACGAACACAATGCAATATGAAACGAACAAAAAAAACATTCCTCGAAGACTTCACAACAACTCGAGTAAAACACAACAGGAAAGGAGCCGTATGAGAACGGGAACGATCTTGCAAAATGGAAATGCTGGAGCGGAATGAAGAGAAATAATAGGAGGAGAATGTGAACACATGGTCAGGCTGGGAGGAGTCTGGGAGGGTTGGGGGCGGGGTTTCGGTGAAGGGGGCGGGGTACCTGTCAGCCTTCTGAGCCCCTGGAAGCAGCAGGGTGTTTAACTCCACCCCCAGGGCGGGGCTGGGGTTCCTACGGACAGCAAACACTCATAAACGCACCGCCAGCACTACGACATTTACTCCCACAACCCTACAAACAGCCCATCAAGAGCTAGCGGCACATCCAAAAAAGCTTTTTTAATAAAGCTTAAAATAGCATTTCTCCCAGTCTGTTTTTCATCTAAAATACCATTATGACAAAACACAGTCATTTTCTACTGATTTACAATGTAAGGTAACAGCTCTTGCTTTATATCAATTCAGACATGAATGTAATATATGTATTTTTTTTTTAGATAATTTATAAGTACACTCTTAAAAATAAAGGTTTCTAAAAAGAAGTTTTTGCAGTGATGCCACAGAAGTAGGGTCACTCCGGGTCAAATCAACCAAATTTGAGAAACGTCTTCATTTTTTTCTGGAGTAAGACAAACATAAATAGTGACAAAAGCCAAAATATTAAACTTCATGGATGTATATTTACTGAGTAATCCACTGTTTTAGAGAGGAGGGTCAAAATGGCAATTTTCACCTGAGATTCAGAGCCAAAATACAGGGGGTTAAAAATGACTTCAGAAAGATTGAAGCATCATCATGTCACTTTTACACAGAGATTGGTAGGTCTGCTAGTAAAATCTGTTGACTTTAGCAATCTTTGTTGCATTATATGCCAATGGTGACCATTCACAAATGGGGAAAAGCACTTTTTGTGCTCCAACGTTTGCAGGCGTGTAACTGAAGAAGTCGTCTTAATATCCTTTTAGATTTTGGTTCTTAAACTTTTCTTTTAGTGTCTTAATTTTCAAGTCTCTATATGGTTCAATCCCAGACATATGCGGATCTAAATGTACCATAAAACACCTGTCTGAGATGCACAAATATACTTTTTTCCAAGCTTTGCATGTCTGTAACTCTAGAAGTATTAAATATATCTTAATGTCCTTTCAGATTCTGGTTCTTAATGAACTTTTCTTTAGTAATCTTTATTTTTTAGGCCCTGTATGGTTCAGTCACAAAGATATGGGGATCTCAATATGACTTGAAATATGAATTTTACCCATTTTCAGTGGTCGAAAACCAAATGTGGGTCACTTTGCTGATATTGATATTTTAAGAAGAATTTCTGAAGAACAAATTAAAGTACTTCTTTTACAAAAAACAAATCAACACGAAATGACCCAAAAATAACCTTTCAGTGATCAGTTCTTAAAACCTTTTTTTTTTCTTAGTGTGAATTACATTTTTAATAATCTTTTATACAACTTTCACTCTATAAAGAACCTTTAGTGGCTCCATGGATGATAAAAGTTCTTAACGGAACCATCAACGCCAATAAAGAACCTTAATTTTAAGTCATGATCTAGCTCTGCCACTCATCCAGTATTTTTAAAACTATGTTCTCGATGCTAAACCCTAAACAGACCAGAACTTGCAAGTTGCAACCCCTTTAAAACCCCACACAATGTCAGACAAAAGACCATAAAACTGATCAAAAAGGCTTCAAAAAGCAGCTGGAGGACATGAGACATCAGCACTAAAGCAGGGTAAAGAAAACACGCTAAGCAGACCGCCTTCTTCCTGTCCCGGCTGTTAGTCTTAACCGCAGCCTATTCGATTTGTCCAAAACAAAAGGAGAAAGGAAACAGGAAGGAGGGAGGGACCTTCGATGATCACTTCTCATCATCTCCAGTTCCATTGGCTGACGTGAGTGATGTGGGCGGGACTTACTTGATGAGCATCCCCTGATTGGGCAGCAGCTCCAGCTGGACCCGCCCTCCTTCTGTCGTGCGAAGGTAAGCAAACTCTTCTAACATGTCAATGTCTCAGAGAGAAAGCTGGTCAAGGACAAATATTCACTCATTCTGAATTACGATTGGAATTAGTGTCTGATCAAAAGTTTTTCACCATGCTAAACATTTTAAATGATCCCGCAGAGTGAAAAATTAACTCCATAAAGCTACTGCATCAACATTTAATAGTTTTTTGTCTTTATAAACATCAATGTCTGCACCAAATGCTCAGTTTGGGCCTTTAAATAAAATTGAGACATTTTTTCCTAGAATTTTCAATATATCAGGTATCATATTCTCACTATATGAGCCTGACGGATGAAATATGACTAAACATTAAACACATATGTTGTGTATAAGTTCAATGAACTCATAAAATAGATTTTACTGACTATTATCTCATATGTCAGGTTTTCTAGGATTCATTTTTAGTAGTCTATAAATAAATATGAGATCATGAAATCTGTACGCATTAGACAAGAATTAGATTAATTGTTTAAAACAAGGTTTGGTCAAGGCCTTTATGTATAATGCATTATAAAGGGTTATTAGAGGCTATAATGCATTATAATGATTCCTAATGTGCGTTGTAATTGTCATAATTATAACCACATTTTAAATGCATAGTGTAACAATGAATTGATAAGGGTCATAATGCATCAAACAATTATTCTTGAGATTGTATAATGCATTACAACGCATACTTTTAATGCATTAAAACTCCTTTCATAACGCTTTATCCATAAAGGCTTGAAGTCAAGGTTTTAGATGAAGCATGACACTGGAGAGCTGGTCGATCTCTCTTCTGAAGGATACTGGTGACGTAGTTGAAGAAGTTCTCGTACTGGAAGCTGCCCTGCTGGCAGATCTTATCCACCGCCTTCAGGAAGAGATTCTCACCCTGCGGCCAATCATACTGCAGGAGAACCACCACGTGACCCAGAGCCAGGTCGTCTCTGTTATCTGTGAAGGCCCTCAGCTTAGAAAGAGAGGGAACGAGTTAAAAACCGAATCTGAGCCGTGAGGTTTGAGCGGGTGAGACGTTCAGATCCGGTACCTTAAAACAGGCCAGCATGAGCTGAAGACAGAAGGGAAGGATGGATTTACTGGAGCAGGGGACGAGCCTCAGATCGTTACCTAGCAACAGAGGAGAGAGAGATTCCTGTTATGGCAAAAAAAACACCTGGCTCATGAATATTAATTAGATGACATGCGCTGCCGGTTTCAGTGACATTTAAAATGTAAAAGTTCAAATTCTAAAGTTGTTTCAAAAAATGTTGAAAGTGACATTCAAAAGTTTTTAGACATTCAAAGTTTTTTTTTCCAAATCGTTCAGCCCCAAAACAAAGTCTTCAGAGTAATTTTTTTCAGCTATTAAAAAAACAAACAAACAAACAAGCAAACAAAAAAAAGATAATTTACAGCCATTTTTTTTTTCCAGTTTTAATTTTAGTTACTTTAGTATATCAAGTTAAACAATTAAAATAAGAACTACCGCATTGGCAACTAGCTAAAATTCATTTTTTTTAAATTTATGTTCAGTTTTAAACTCTTAACTATAACAACCCTCAATATTACTGCTAATGGAAAGAAGGTTAACACTTCACCACAAGGATTCATTTGTTAACATTAGTTAACTACACTAGTAAATATAAACAAACAATGAACACTTCTACATCTGTTAATATTATTTCATGTTAATTTTAACATTTATTAATACATTTTTAAAATCAAAAGTTGTATCTGTTAACATTAGTTACGTCACTGTGAACTAACATGAATGAAGAATTGTATTTTTTATTAACTAACATTAACAAAGATTAATATATGCTCTTAAAATATATTGCTCATTGTTAGTAAATGTCATCAAATGTTAATAAATGGTACCTTACTGTTAATTTCGATAACCAAAAGGGTCACTACTGTGAAATAAATATAACTTATTAATAATTATTAAGTTACAAACAAAATATTAATATAAATTAATATTTTTTTATAAATAAATAATATAATAATATGACAGATTTTTATGAACATCAGTTCTGGTCATAATTACCAAAACATTTTCATTTTCTAGATTTTTACCCTTTAATTGCCGGTTTGTTCACATAATGCCACTGGTGTTTTTATAATAAAACACACGCACAAAAATAATAAATGCTACGCAGACTTTTTATTATTATTACTGTCTTGAATAAGTCACTGATTAACAACAACATCAGGTGGAAAATAGTAAAAAAAAATTTAAATAGCAAACGTTTTGAAGCCTTGCAAACAGAATGAAAGCTTATTAAGGAATGCATTATTTTATGCTTTAATGGCACTGAGAATAAATATTGTCGTTTTAATGGGTATCAATTAAATTTCCACACTGTAACATCTAATTAATGTATGCTGTTAGTATTAACACAGCTCAAAAAAAAAAGAGCCAGGGTTAATAAAATAAAAATATAGTAGTAAAACAGCAGATTATGTATGTGCTATAGACGCACCTTTCCTGGTTTTGCTGCGGGGTTTGCGCTGCTCCTCGCTGCTCTTCACCGCTTCATGATTCTGAGGCATCAGACCAGAGACAACCTCCAGAAGCTTCTCACACGCCATCTGACAAACCACAGCGTGAACACGATGAGATGCACTACATACAGCAGCTCTGATGCAGTGTGTGTGTGTGTGTGTGTGCATGCGAGTGAGTGTGAGTGTGAGAAAGTGCGTGTGTGTGTGCGCGCGCGCGCGCGTGTGAGTGAGTGTGTGTGTGTGTGTGTGAGTGAGTGTGTGTGCGGGCGTGCGAGTGTGAGAGTGTGTG
>NW_015506791.1:95522-98144 GCF_001515645.1 Sinocyclocheilus grahami
GAGAGAGAGAGAGAGAGAGAGAGAGAGAGTGTGTGTGTGTGTGTGTGTGTGTGTGTGTGTGTTACCCTGTACTCTCCCAGCGCGTAGTGACAGGAGGCCAGCTGGATGATCGCCCGCTGCGTCTCTAGACTCGAGGAGCTGGAGAGCGAGTTCTGGTTCTGGTTCTGCTGGAGCTGTAGTGACGACATCAGAGCCAGACTGGACAGAGCCTTCCGGTACTGACCCTGAACAACACACAGACGGGTAAAGACTGAACACAGCTGCAATATCTGCCGCAAATAAAATTATTGAAAAAAAAATTTTCAACTGAAATATAACTGGAATAAAATAAAAATTAATATTAGGTGAAAAATTTTAACTAAAGGAAAATGAGAGAATTTTCAAGTCAAAGCTCTAAAATTATTAAGAGGAAATAAATTAAAACTAAAACAAAAAAAAACTAGGAATTAATATTAAAAAAATAAACTAATAAAATGACAAAAGTACCAAATTCGAAATGTTAATAAAAATACAAAACTGATACAAATAATACTAATATACCACTGCTATGGAGACACTGACATATTAAAATTATATTCTGATATATTTTAACTTGATTTCATAGAACTAAATTGATGGACAGTATTACTATTATTAACTTAAACTAAAAGTATTCAAATAGTTTTTGTTAAATGAAATAAAGCTGACATGAAATACAAATAAATATTAGATGAAAAGCTAGAGAATTAGGAAATTACAAATGTTGCCTTGGCAACTAACAGAAATAAGCTGAAGTTGAAGTACTAAAATTACTAACAGGAAATAAACTAAAACTAAAGCTGAAATAAAGACGATTTAATCTAAATACTAATATAAAATAAATATTAATTAAAATAACAAATGCACATAACAGAGTTAAACAAATTTAAAAAACTAAAATTAAAATGAATAAAAAAACCCAATATGAAAATAAAAGCATTTTCAAAATGTTAATAAAAACTATAATTATAATGCTATGGCTCCATTGACATAATTATACTGTGATAAATTATTATATTCTAAAACTGTTCTGGTCATAGATGATAATTGGTCAAAATATTTGCTTTTGTTTGTCGTTTCAATCTTGGTGTGAAGAGGTCTTTACAGAGAGAGAAAAAAAGAAAAAACTATTCAGACTCGGTCTGATTCACTAAAGAACCATTTAGATTGATTTGTGAATCTGTCTGACCGAACAGAACTGACTTGCTCACGAATCAGACGTCACTTTGGTTTGTGAGCAGCTTTTTCTATCAGTCTGTTGAAAATCTTAAACTAGAAACAGGTATATTTACAGTTATGACTTTATATATGACCTATATTATCAATCAATCAAGTAAAAAAATATATATATTAAATAAAATCATACCTGATAAATGATCATATCTGTAAGGAAAATGCGAAACCACATCCACAGCTCAGTTTTCCATGCTGAGCATATCTTAATGAACTCTGAAATAAAACAGTAACACAGGAGATCATGATTTACACTTTAAAACTAATCATAACCTGCAGAAACTACAGTCACAGACAGACAGACACAAACACACAGACAGGCAGACACACACACATCACATACACACACACACACACACACAGTCAGTGAGACACAGATAGATATACACACCCACAGTCAGTCAGTCAGTCAGTCACACACACACACACACACACACACACACACACACAGACAGAGTCAGTCAGTCAGTCAGACACAGACAGACAGACAGACAGACACACAGACAGACAGACACACACACACACACACACACAGTCAGTCAGACATACACACCCAGACAGACAGACAGACAGACAGACAGACAGACAGACACAGTCAGACAGTCAGTCAGTCAGACATACACACCCAGACAGACAGACAGACAGACAGACAGACAGACAGACACAGTCAGTCAGTCAGTCAGTCAGACATACACACCCAGACAGACAGACAGACAGACAGACAGACACAGTCAGTCAGACAGAGTCAGTCAGTCACAGACAGACAGACAGACAGACACCCAGTCAGTCAGACAGACAGACAGTCAGACAGACAGACAGACAGACACACAGTCAGTCAGACAGAGTCAGTCAGTCACAGACAGACAGACAGACACACACACACAGTCAGACAGACAGACATACACACCCAGACAGACAGACAGACAGACAGACAGACAGACACACACAGAGACAGACAGTCAGACAGACAGAAAGACAGACACACAGTCAGACAGACACAGTCAGTCAGTCAGTCAGACAGACAGACAGTCAGACAGACAGACAGACAGACAGTCAGACAGACAGACAGACAGACAGACAAACAGTCAGACAGTCAGACAGACAGACAGAAAGACACACACACCCAGTCAGTCAGTCAGTCAGTCAGTCAGTCAGTCAGTCAGACAGACAGACAGACAGACAGACAGACAGACAGACAGACAGACAGACAGACAGACAGACAGACAGACAGACACACACACACACAGTCAGACAGACACACACACACACACACACACACACACACAGTCAGTCAGACACAGACAGACACACACAGTCAGACAGACAGACAGACAGACAGACAGACAGACAGACACACACACAAACAGTCAG
>NW_015506791.1:98359-99906 GCF_001515645.1 Sinocyclocheilus grahami
CAGACAGACACACACACACACACACACACACACAGTTAGACAGACACAAACAGACAGACAGACAGACAGACAGACAGACAGACAGACACACACGTAGACAGACCCGTCTCCAGGCTCTGGTGTGAGTGCAGCAGATCCCAGCTCTCTCTGGCCGTACGGAAGTGCTCTAAAGTCTCGGCCCAACCCGGCATCTCTGCTTTATTCACCACAATGTGCCGCCCTCTGCCTTTGGCCAACATGTCCTCATCATCAGAGCTCTACACACACACACACAGCAGTCACATTCACCACATGCATTTGCATATGCTGATGTAATAATAATAATAATAATAACACATGAGACACACCATGGTTTTCTCCCGTCCGTCGGCCAGCTTGCGTTTCTTGTGTGTGTGCTTTCGCTCCACTTCTACATCAGTGTAGACACTGGACAGATCCTCCAGCAGAACCCACGGACACGAGCTCAGAGACGCGTGACCTGACAACACACACAAACACAAACACGAGTTATTTACTTACATTATAAAAATTAAACAAATCAATAAAGAAATGTCACTATAATACTATTGAACAGTATTTCATAATAATAAAATAATGTTTAATTTTTATAAAAATGAATATTAAATAATTAAGTACTAAAATTACTAACAGGATATAAACCAAATCTAAACCTGAACTAAAACTGAAATAAAAATAATTTAATTTAAATACACTGGTGGTGGTTAAGGAGAGACCCCTTCATATGATTGTAAAGTGCTTTGGGTGTTCAGCAATATACAATAAAGCACTAAATAAATGCCTCATTCATTCATTCATTAAACAGTAATATAAAATAACAAATATTAATAAAAATGACAAAAGCACATAACAGAATTACACAAAAAGTACATAACAGAATTACAAAAAAAAACTAAACTAAAATTAAACTGAATACAAAAATCCAATTTGAAAATAAAAGCATATTTAAAAGCATTATATATATATTACTAAAATATCATATATGTCTCTGCGAACACAGTAAGGCAAAAAAAGCAAAAAATTAGGGGAAAAATTTACATAATTAGCTGAAAAGTAGATGCACTTTATAAGATTCCACGTTACTTTTCCTCCTTTAAATAAATGAAAATTTATTTTATTTATTTTAAATAAATTCAAATAAACAAATATTAAATAACAGTGATATTTTCAACAAAATATTTCAACAAAATGTAACAAAAAATAGATAATTTAAATAATTAGCTGAAAAGTAGATGCACTTTATAAGATTCCACGTTAGTTTTCCTCCTTTAAATAAATGAAAATGTATTTTATTTATTTTAAATAAATTCAAATAAACAAATATTAAATAACAGTGATATTTTCAACAAAATATTTCAACAAAATGTAACAAAAAATAGATGCCTGTCTATCAATTTGTGTCCAGATTTGTTTATTCAAATGGGGACATTGCATAGACTTTAATTGTGTTTATATACAGCTGGTTATAAACAAACACACACACACACACACACACACACACACACACAAACAAACAAACAAACACACAC
>NW_015506791.1:100293-109814 GCF_001515645.1 Sinocyclocheilus grahami
GAGAGAGAGAGAGAGAGAGAGAGAGAGAGAGAGAGAGAGAGCTGATCGCACGCATCAGTCGTTAAAGGGTTGGTTCACCCAAAAATTAACATTCGTTCATTAATTACTCCCTCCATAGACAGCAATGCAACTGAAATGTTTCAAGGTCCAAAAACATAGCAAGGACCTCAGTTAAACAGTCCTTGTGACATCAGGGGTTCAACCCTAATTTTACGAAGCTATGAGAATACTTTTTGTGCACAAAGAAAAAAAATAACGACTTTATTCAACAATTCTTCTCCCCTCATCTCGTCTGCTGTGGCGTGCTGCCATTATGGAAAGAGTATCACGACGCATTATTTCTGTTTTCTCTGCGCACAAAAAGTATTCTTGTAGCTTTGTAAAATTACGCTTGAACCCCTGATGTTACAAGGACTGTTTTAGTGACGTCCTTGCTACGTTTCTGTGCCTTAGGATTTCATCAGAAATGTCTTGTGTTCAGAAGATGAACGAAGGTCTTACGGGTTTGGAATGACGTGAGGGTGAGTAATTAATGACCGAATTTTCATTTTGGGGTGAACTATCCCTTTAAGATACTGTTTCTCACCGGCTTGCTTTCTCTCCCTGCCAATCACAGAGCGAGCCGACCACGCCCACCAACACAAACACTCACACACACACACACACACACAAACACACAAACAAACAAACAAACAAACAAACACACACACACAGGCGTGTGAACTGACCCTGGAAGAGTGACGGCTGCACAGCAGAGACGTAGTGAAACGCACTGTGAAACAGCACAAGCGTGCAGCAGGTGACGATCTGAGCACAACAGCGGGCGAAACCTTCACTGTCCGTGGCAGACATGTACCGACACAACTCTGAAACACGCTGCAGGAGCTCCGAGTACGACCTACAACACACACACAGGTGAGAGAAAAAGTAGCGATTCTCTTTTACTTTGTTTCCCTCACAGAATAAAATATAAAAAATGTACATGAAACTTTTTATCTAATTTCTGATGTTTAGATTTACAGAAAAAAGGTTGACTTGTGAGATAAAGAGTCACAATGACTTTTTTTTATTTTTTTTATCCAGTGGCAGAAACAAGCGTTCATAGTATTGTTTACAAACGCTATGTATATATATGTACATTTGTACAGAACATATGTATAGTGGGCACAATATGCACATTTTAAGTATGCATTAAATACCCAAGTGACTACTTGTAAATAAATAAAAAATGAAAGAATTCAACTTAATTAAATTTAGAAATGTTGCCTTGGAAAATAACTTAAGTTGGAAATAAATAAAAACTAAAACTGAACTGAAACTAAAACAGATTAAAATTAAACCTAAATAATAATATAAAAAAACCCTAAAACTAATAAAAATTACAAAAACATATTAAACAATTAACGTACTAAAAATGTAACTAAAAATAAAACAACAAAAAATAATTAATTCAAAATATTAATACAAAACTAAAACATTTTAAAATAATACTTAAAGGTCACATATTGTACACCTTTCTGGAGTTTTATTTGAGGTTTTGATGTCCTTAAGAATATATATTTGCGGTATAAGTACCATCTCAATATATTTTTACAGCTCCTTTCTCAGGAGCTCTGCTGAGAACAGGTCGATTATGGCCTGTCTAATTAATATTCACGAGCATCTCTTCTGATTGGCCTGTTGTGTTCTGAGTGACGCACGGGTAGTTGTAAAAATAGTGTCCTGCTGAAATTGAAATGTATAAATATCTTCATCATGACTAGATAGACGGTGAGTTTGTCTTTACTACACGTTAGATGTGATCACCTCATAGTAACAATTCTTAATATGGGACCTTTAACGCTGACTGTCAGATTTAACTAAAATTTTAAACGAAAATATAAAGCTATTTCAGAATATGCCTAAAAGCTCTAATATTCTGAGCTAATGGTAACACTGACACACACACACACACACCTTTGAGAAACTGAGCGTGTTTGTCCTGGCTGTCGTTCCGTAACGCTGCAGTGATCACTGCGATCTCACGCCACACCACCGGCTGCTCGGGGAAATTCACGAATCTGTGCATCAGGGAACATGATTAAACAGCCGTCATGTGCAGCGAAGGCATCCCGAGCGAATGCAGAGACTCACATGTCGTACAGGAGTCTGCCGGCGGAGGCCGTCCTCTCAGCGTTACGCTCGATGCTGTACATCTCATACTGCACACATGAACATGACACACGCATCAGACAAACTAGTGCACACAGACCTCTGCATGACGCAGACACTCAGATATGCACACTGATGATTAATATGCACACTTATCAGAATCAGAAAGAGTGCTATTGCTTGTAAACACCAGGATGTTCCATTGCTAAATACAAGACATATAATACAAGAATATTAGACAAAGTGGAGGCTTTTTTCTAAAGTAGCATGCATTGCATTCAAGAGAAACATTTTATCAGTTCATGCAATATCTGTGGAAATGTTTAGAGAAAAAAATATATAAATAATAAATAAATAATTTAAGTAAAATAACAAAATGTTTAGAAAAAACAAATCAATCATAAAAAAATATGAATAAATTAAAGTAGTTGAAATACAGTAACTGACATAAAAAAATCTAAATAAATAGAATAAATTAAAAAAATTATTAAAATTAAATAAAAATATTTAAAAATATTTAAAAAATAATACAATTAAAATTAAAATATTATTTTAAAAATAAATACCAATTAAACAAAATAAATTAGGCTTAAATAAATAAACATGGAGTAAAATAACAAATGTTTCAATTAAAATAATACAAATGTTTAGGAAAAACAAATAAATAATACAAATATGATTGATTAAATCTGATCAAAAATAAATGCATATAAATCTGAACAGTAAAAATCAAAAATGATAAATAAATAACATCTAATAGTGCAATGTGACTATAAAGAAACAATGTAAAATAATATTTTACATACATTTGATTTGTAATAATTTTTCACAGAGTCTTTATACATCAAAACATGCAATAAATGATGCACTAAATCTATAGTATTTTAAACTTTAGTTTAGAGGTTCCTTGCACGCGCATGAATCATAATTAAATGCTGGAATTTAATAACGAATTATATGTGTATTTGATCATATTTGGAGGTCAGCGGCATCTAAATGAAATAAGCCCACTTTACTAGAGTCCTGAAGGACATGCAGTGGGTTTGAGACGTTATGTTTATTGCTGTGTGACAGAATAATGCATATTGTTGCTGTTTTCTCGCCTGTATGTTGAAGTCTGCGGGATAGAGCGTGCGCGCGGTGATCAGCCAGGCTTTAGCTGCATACGGGTCCTGCGGCACCAGCTCCCGCGCGCGCTTCACCAGGAACTCACAGTCGCCCTGCGCGGACATCTGCTCCCGTTAACGCGTGTGAAACACAAACAAACCCTTCAGATGTTCAGAGACTAAAGCACAGACTGAGAAACACCGGGACGATCACCGAGTGCTGAACTTCCGGCTGGAACTGGAAGCTGATGGGGATTTCAAAATAAAAGTCTCTCTTCACACCGAGCGGCAACCTCCCGCTCTCTCTCGTGAAGCCAACACGGAAGTGACTTAAACTGTAATTCATCGACTGGCCGCTAGAGGCGGGCTGCAAAAGAGAGTCAATCCCATAGACCCCCCATGTTAAAATGCCTAACTTTACAGCAGAAAAAAACATGTTTACAGCCTGGTTCAAAAAAATATTTTGGTCTGTATAGCTAATTTTGCCCTTCATGACAACTGTGAAGCGGGTGAATTTTTTTATAACTCATCCGTTTAAATTATATTAAGCCTTAAAGTTCTGCATAATTAAGGGCGTGGCCACTTGAGTGACAGGTGGATTGCCGATGCTGTCATCGGCGTCGAGCTAGGTGGGTGTGGTTTCAGCAACCAGCTCTTTGCCCATCTTCGATTATGACGCGCGGTGACGCACTGCCAAGATGGCGACGGCCGGCTCCGCCCACTTTTGAGCTTCAAAATCTATCTTCGGAACCCTACGGGTGACGTCACGGACACTGCGTCCATGTTTTTATACAGTCTAAGGTTCACACCCGAGGAAAGGTGCAGACGTCAATCAATATTTGTGTTTACTGCTCAGTGATCACATACAGATAATCTAAAAACATTAATAAACACGGTCCCAAACTTATCAAATACTAATAAAAATTAATACTGAAAACAAGTTATTGATCTGTAACTGAGTGTAAACGGCATTGGAAACGAATTCACGCCGGTGCAACAGAAACGGGCAAATTCAATAGAAATTTAAGCAATGAAATATAACGTTTCGCCAATGTTCCCGTGGACCGTTTTCACATTTCTGGGTTTCTCAGCAGCGGAAGTCGTCATAGCTGGGTTAACTTGAAGAGCGGCGAATGAGGTTCACACCCGAGGAAAGGCGCAGACGTCAATCAATATTTGTGTTTACTGCTCAGTGATCACATACAGATAATCTAAAAACATTAATAAACACGGTCCCAAACTTATCAAATACTAATAAAAATTAATACTGAAAACAAGTTATTGATCTGTAACTGAGTGTAAACGGCATTGGAAACGAATTCACGCCGGTGCAACAGAAACGGGCAAATTCAATAGAAATTTAAGCAATGAAATATAACGTTTCGCCAATGTTCCCGTGGACCGTTTTCACATTTCTGGGTTTCTCAGCAGCGGAAGTCGTCATAGCTGGGTTAACTTGAAGAGCGGCGAATGGGAGACTATCGCAAATATACTTTTTTCGCATTCCCATTTGCTCAAATAGCAAAAGAAAAACGCCACGATAGTGTTTTCATGACTTTCAATAAAAGGAAAAAAATATTAGAGAGCGACTGATAACGAACGATGTCAATCCCACAGAAGCGTCATTAGAAACACCCGCGCATTAGCGTTAACCGTTTTTTTTTTTTTTGTAATTTGTTGCAAAGGTGATATTATACAAATAATAGTGTTATAAATGTACATACATTTTTTTTAAAATACAAACATGAAAAACGTTCGAGGATTTACGATGCTGGTGACCGTTAAACGCGTCATCACAGTCTTGTGAAAAGGGTCCATTAAGTTATGAAAACATTATTTCTAATGGTGTGTTCACGCCAGACGCGAATGTAATTATTCGCGCAAGTAGATTACATACAAAGTCAACGTAAAGACGCGAATAGAGGCGAATTCGCGCTGGGCGACGCGAATTACGTGAAATGCGCGACGCGTTTGCCGCGAACGTACGATATTCGCCTCAATCGCGTCTTTCGCACAAGTTCAAAAATTTCGACTGGAGTGGAAAATTCGCATGGCGCGTTCTCGCGCAAGCCAATCAGCGAAGAGCTTCTTGACACGTCCAGTTGAATCAGACAATGGAAGAGAGCATTATTGCAGCCGTCTGTTATTATATAGGTCTGGAGCATAGAAAACAATTAAAATCAGTTGTAGTGGTACTTGTATTTTATTAGCATTGCTACAGAGATGCTGCTATCAATAATAAAAATAATAGTAGTATCAGTGTATATATACAGTAGTAAAATGTAGCACACACATTAATACAGGATCCTAACTTTACTAATCCTCCTCTGGATGGTGCTGTGAACACAGACACGTTGGCGTTTGGCTTTCATTGTATTTGGGACTTTTTGACAACAGGTACAAAACAGCGATTGTAGTTATGTTTTTATTCGCGCGAGTGACACGGAAAACATCCGCGAGTAATCTAGATCGAGTGACGTAATGCGCATTTCCGCTTCGCATCTGGTGTGAACCATAGACTGTATAAAAACATGGACGTAGTGTCCGTGACGTCACCCGTAGGGTTCCGAAGATAGTTTTTGAAGCTCAAAAGTGGGCGGAGCCGGCCGTCGCCATCTTGGCAGTGCGTCACCGCGCGTCATAATTGAAGATGGGCAAAGAGGCGGGAGCTGGTTGTTGAAACCACGCCCACCTAGCTTGACAGTGGTTACAGCATCAGCAATCCACCTGTCACTCAAGTGGCCACGCCCTTAATTATGCAGAAGTTTAAGGCTTAATATAATTTAAACGGATGAGTTATACAAAAATTCACCCGCCTCACAGTTGTCATGAAGGGCAAAATTAGCTATACAGACCAAAACCACTTTTTGAACCAGGCTGTAAACATGTTTTTTTCTGCTATAAAGTTACGCATTTTAACATGGGGAGTCTATGGGATTGACTCTCTTTTGCAGCCCGCCTCTAGAGGCCAGTCGATGATTTACAGTTTAAGTCACTTCCGTGTTGGCTTCACGAGAGAGCGCGGGAGGTTGCCGCTCGGTGTGAACACACCATAAGTGTTCTCTGAACTTTCAAAATGTCCAGTTTTTAAACGTTCTAAAAAAGTTTCAAGTGGCCACGCCCTTAATTATGCAGAAGTTTAAGGCTTAATATAATTTAAACGGATGAGTTATACAAAAATTCACCCGCTTCACAGTTGTCATGAAGGGCAAAATTAGCTATACAGACCAAAACCACTTTTTGAACCAGGCTGTAAACATGTTTTTTTCTGCTATAAAGTTACGCATTTTAACATGGGGAGTCTATGGGATTGACTCTCTTTTGCAGCCCGCCTCTAGAGGCCAGTCGATGATTTACAGTTTAAGTCACTTCCGTGTTGGCTTCACGAGAGAGCGCGGGAGGTTGCCGCTCGGTGTGAACACACCATAAATGTTCTCTGAACTTTCAAAATGTCCAGTTTTTAAACGTTCTAAAAAAGTTTCTTGGTTATTGCAAACGTTCTTTTTTTTTTTTTTGCATTTTAAATTTTCTTTAAACATTCTGAAACAAGACCTAGTAAGCAGTAGCCTAATGTTTAAATACATTACGTGAACGCGATGTAGGCCGATAAATAACATTTTGAGAACATTATTAAAGGGCTATTTCACCCCCCCAAAAAAATGACAATTCTGTCATTTACTCACCCTCAATTAGTGTATGAATTTATTTCTTCTGCTAAACTCAATTTTGGTAACCAAACAGTTGCTGGTAGCCTTATTACTTTCATAGCATTTATTTTATTTTAATTTATTTATTATCTCTTTAAAGCCCAGATAACTTTGAACAATGTTCTGTTAATGTTACTGAAGGATTGTTTGCCACATCAATGTTACGAGAACGTTCCCTGTTATCTGGGTGTATGGTTACTTTCAGTGATGAATATTAATGTGGAATGTGAGTCATACTGTATGTTGATTCAGTAGCAGCAGAGGCTTAATTTAGAATTGCATTCTCTTATTATTTCTGCTTTTATAAAAACAAGTATTTGCTGTGACTTTGATTTCGATTCACTGAAGGATTCGCCAGACTGATTCAATAGAGAATTTTCTAATGAAGAACCCACTCACACAAGTCATTTGTTCATAAACTGGCCTATGCAGGTCGTGCTGTACTGTACCGTAGGTTTGTTTTGCAGTGCAGGAAACACTTGGTCACATATCTGTGGTGTGAGAGATGCCATGTAAATGCAACTAATGCCAATCAATAAAGCTGTTAAATGAGTAAATGGCTTCTCTTTCATGGCATGAACACACCACCATTCTCACACGTTCTGCTGCTCACTTCCAGTCCGAAAACCACCGCTCTTCAGTTTCAGACACGGAAATATGATGCTCACAAGAAGATATGTTTATATACTTGTTCCTAGTGTTATATCTAGAACACTTTCGATATGACTCCACTGCAACTGAAATACATTGTTTGGGGAAGAAAATGCGATGCCAATTTTATTCGTATGCATATTTTTGCTCCTGACGTGATAAGTTTGGTCTGTTGAAGTTTGTAGTTTGGGTTCTGAGGTTTTACACTAAACGCTGCATGCATGTTTTTAACTGATGATCTGTTTTGTTGTTTGTAATGCTTCTGCTTATCAGCGATGGAAATAGTTGATCTTTTCTGTAATTAAAACCTGCAAATGTCCAAAAGATTTAACAGATAAGGAAAACAAAGTCCAAATTTGATTTCTCAACATAAAAAACAAACAAAAGTATATTCGTATATTTTAGATACTAAACTAATTCTGTGAGTCCCTTGTTTATTCTTTTGTTATCTCTATCGCTGAAAGTGTGTAAGTGTAAACTGCTGACCGACAGCCTGTCTTCCCCTCCTATGAGCAAACTTCCTCTTTCCTCTTTCTCTGTTAAAGTCGTGTAATCTCCTGATGTGTCAGTAGAGCTGCTGTCTGTCAGTGAGACTCGATCTGACTCTCTTCTGGAAACTGGACTTTAGAGAAACGATGCTCATCTTTGGACTGATGCTGCTGCTGCTGCAGACTGCTGCATGTGAGTCGACTTGTTCATAAACATACCTTTTATTGTTTAAATTGTATTTTACCCTTGGCCCAGACTTTCCATTTGAGATATAAGATTACATTTACATGCATTAATTTCGCAGATGCTTTTATTCAAAGCAACTAGCAATTTATCACATGCAGAGCGAACCGTGTTCATAGTATACATTGTGAGGTTTCATAGGATACAAGCTAGAGCAGAAATTAAAAACTGAAAGAAGTGAAACGTTATGTACAGTATGCATGTAGTGCCTTGGTTTAAGGTTAAGTGCTTATGGTAGAGCTGCAGCAAATGTTAATAATGACCTTTTCTTAAAGCATTTAGGGGGAGAAAATTACAAAAATGACAGACTTCTCCTGTGATGCATGTACGCTGACTGTTGGACATTTAGTAGACAAAATAATGAATTAATATAGATGAGAGTGTCATTAAAGAGACCAAAAAATCCTTTGTGTTGTAACATTTCATTTTTCTAAAGCAACTTTAGTTTTTAATGATCTGGTAGCTGTGTCCCAAGTCCATTCACCTTTATACAATACAGATTATGTCAAAGCAACTTCAACAAATTCAAATTCAACTGTAAAGTAAGTTTAAAAAGACGATAGTGTCATTATTCAAATCAGTTCAGTTCGATGTTGATTCAGTTCAACTGTGTGGATGTTGCATCATCGGGTCGTTTAAAGTTCACTTTTTCCTTTTGTGTTTTTCAGTGTAAACACACTACTAACACTATTTAAGCTACAGAATAGAATGCAGAATAGTGCATAAGTATACGTGAATTTGGCTGTGGCTAGCATTTTCTGTCTCAGAATTTTTTATTGGAATATAAATATGTGTGAACGTGTGTAAACCAGACTAAAGGATCGATCATCTTAACTGAGGTTGCTGAGCGGAGTTCAGATGTTTCAGTGGCATCAGCTCATGTGAACCGTTTTTTTTTTCGATAGTAGAATTCATTTTGTGAAAATATATGAAAATACTTGTCTGTAGTCCATTTTTCGGATTTAAATTCACGCTTAAATGGTCTTTTTTACATTGTTATTTTTGGGATTTAAAAAAATTGATACTTATTTTACAGATAAAAATGTTTTAGAGTTGATTTTGGTAGATTTCAGTGTTTATCTGTGTGTGTGTGTGTGTGTGTGTGTGTGTGTGTATACGTGTGTGTGTGTGTGTGTGTGTGTGTGTGTGTGTGTGTGTGTGTGTGTGTGTGTGT
>NW_015506791.1:110172-120494 GCF_001515645.1 Sinocyclocheilus grahami
GTGTGTGTGTGTGTGTGTATGTGTGTGTGTGTGTGTGTGTATCTGTGTGCGTGAGTGAGTGAGTGAGTGTGTGTGTGTATCTGTGTGTGTGTATATCACTGTGTGTGTGCATATCGGTGTGTGTGTGTGTGTGTGTGTGTGTGTTTTGTTCTTCAGGTCTGTAGTGGACTTTGCTATCCTAGGTACTACCAAAAGTCCAGAGTTTTGCGACCTTAGGGAGCGTGATGGATTGTAGCGTGGTAGAAGACTAGTTAGGTGGGGATGTCCCCACTTTTCACAAAAACAAACCTGTGTGTGTTTTGTTCTTCAGGTCTGGATCGGTTCTGCTGGTTTAATCAAACAAATCCCTGTTACGCAGCTCTGGGACACAAACTTAGTCTGCAGATGTTGAACGCTAGTGAATATAACCTGAAGATCATAAAGAGAATAAACAGCACACATGATGGTCCAGTTTGTAGAGTAAAGAATGACACAATGAGGACGAGTGAATGTGATCTTTATAATAACAGACCTGAAGTGACCGTCATGTGTGTGTGTGTGTGTTTTGTTCTTCAGGTCTGGATCGGTTCTGCAGTTTTAATCAATCAGATCCCTGTTACGCAGCTCTGGGACACAAACTCAATGTGACAATGGTGCAGGACACTAGTGAATATGACCTGAAGATCATAAAGAGAATAAACAGCACACATGATGGTCCAGCTTGTAGAGTAAAGAATGACACAATGAGGACGAGTGAATGTGATCTTTATAATAACAGACCTGAAGTGACCATCATTAATGGGACTCTGATAATAAACCGTGTGATCAGAGCAGATTCAGGGAATTACACAATAAAACTCGAGAGCTCAGACGGCACAGAAACATCTAGAGATCTTCAAGTGATTGTTGAAGGTACAGAAACTCTCTCATCAGACTCATTACAATCTCATGTTCTCCAAAGATCTCACTCTCATGCAGATCAATCAGTTGAATCTCTGTGAAGGTTTTTATTGCAGCTCATTAAATATCTGGACGAATTAAGGTCAACAGCATCTGCACTTTTCTCGGACTAAGACTATTTTCAAAATGAAATACCAACATGTTGCTTACTGTATACTGCATACCATTTTAAGTTAAGTGCTTATGGTAGAGCTGCAGCAAATGTTAATAATGACCTTTTCTTAAAGCATTTAGGGGGAGAAAATTACAAAAATGACAGACTTCTCCTGTGATGCATGTACGCTGACTGTTGGACATTTAGTAGACAAAATAATGAATTAATATAGATGAGAGTGTCATTAAAGAGACCAAAAAATCCTTTGTGTTGTAACATTTCATTTTTCTAAAGCAACTTTAGTTTTTAATGATCTGGTAGCTGTGTCCCAAGTCCATTCACCTTTATACAATACAGATTATGTCAAAGCAACTTCAACAAATTCAAATTCAACTGTAAAGTGAGTTTAAAAAGACGATAGTGTCATTATTCAAATCAGTTCAGTTCGATATTGATTCAGTTCAACTGGGTGGATGTTGCATCATCGGGTCATTTAAAGTTCACTTTTTCCTTTTGTGTTTTTCAGTGTAAACACACTACTAACACTATTTAAGCTACAGAATAGAATGCAGAATAGTGCATAAGTATACGTGAATTTGGCTGTGGCTAGCATTTTCTGTCTCAGAATGTTATATTGGAATATAAATATGTGTGAACGTGTGTAAACCAGACTAAAGGATCGATCATCTTAACTGAGGTTGCTGAGCGGAGTTCAGATGTTTCAGTGGCATCAGCTCATGTGAACCGTTTTTTTTTTTCGATAGTAGAATTCATTTTGTGAAAATATATGAAAATACTTGTCTGTAGTCCATTTTTCGGATTTAAATTCACGCTGAAATGGTCTTTTTTACATTATTATTTTTAGGATTCTTAAATATTGATACTTATTTTACAGATAAAAATGTTTTAGAGTTGATTTTGGTAGATTTCAGTGTGTGTGTGTGTGTGAGAGAGTGAGTGTGTATGTGTGTAAGTGTTATAAAAACAAAGAACCAATGAATAATAATGCATGATAAAAAAGACAGCACAGAAAAAGCTACATATTTTCATACAGAAACTCTGTCATCAGAATATTGATATTAAAATATATATTTATATTTTCATGTTTAAAAATGGCTTCTATCACTTAGCTGTTGTAATGAATGAATATTTAGAAGCTGTTTAGTGACCGTCATTAATGGGACTCTGATAATAAACCGTGTGATCAGAGCAGATTCAGGGAATTACACAATAAAACTCGATAGCTCAGACGGCACAGAAACATCTAGAGATCTTCAAGTGATTGTTGAAGGTACAGAAACTCTCTCATCAGACTCATTACAATCTCATGTTCTCCAAAGATCTCACTCTCATGCAGATTCATTATAAAAACAAAGAACCAATGATGATAATAAATGCTAAAAAGACAGCACAGAAAAAGCTACATATTTTCATACAGAAACTCTGTCATCAGAATATTGATATTAAAATATATATTTATATTTTCATGTTTAAAAATGGCTTCTATCACTTAGCTGTTGTAATGAATGAATATTTAGAAGCTGTTTTTATGTTGAGCTTTGTCTTGTGTTTTTCCTTGCACAGATCATCCAGTGGCTCTGATCGTTTTGGGAAGTCTTGCTGTAATTCTTATTGTTCTGGTCATCATCGCATATTACGTTTACAAGAAGAAGAATCAGCTCAAATGCACAAGTCAGTCTTGAGTTCATGAACCTATACAGTATTATATTATTGCCTTCATCACTTCATTCACTTATGTTTGTCCTCATTTGTAAATTAGATTGGATTAAAGCATCTGATAAATGAATATATGTAAATACAATATTATTTAATGTGCCATTCATAGACAAACTGCTTCTGTTGCTGAGGGAATAATTCGCCCAAAAACTATCATTATTTATTCCACATCTTAATTTCCAAACCTGTGTGTTGTTTTTTCCATGATGACAGAAAACATCAAATATAACATCTTACATGTTTATTTAATATTACTCTTTGATAATAGTATTAATTAGTTGGTTTTAAGTGATTGATAGCACAGATGATAACAAATCATAATTCAGATGTAAAAATGAAAATATTGCCCTGATGCCAATCAGCGACTGTCAAGATTTCTATCAACTTTTATTGAAAGAATAATAACAACTGTATAGGAATTTGACACATTTGGGAGGTCATGGTCCTTTTATAACCTTCCTAAACTTACTGACTACAGCAGCGAGTCACAGTCTGAAGTATGAGACGGTAGTGAGAGAAAAACTGATCAAAAAACATCTATAAATAGTATAAATTAAATATGCATATACATGTACAGAATAATAAAATATAACTAAATAAAGAGTATAAATTAATATGTAAGTGTGCTTATAAAATAAGTAGAATAAATTAAATACAGAATCAATAAATAAAATGTGTAAATGAGCATTTAATATAAATAGTATAGTATAAATAAATAAATATGCATATGAAATAAATGGCATAAATAAAAAAAATTAAATAAAAGGAATATAGTAAATATGCATATAGAATAATTAAAATACAGTATATAAAATAAATAGCATATATATGTATAAATTAATATGCATGCAAATAAATATGAATATATAAATACAGTAAATAAATAAAATACAGTTGAAATAAAGTATAAAATACATATGAAAATATACAAATAAAAATAAAGTTTAAGTAAATATGCAAGAAAAGACATATACGTAACTTCTTTGTCACAGGGACAAAATAATTCAATGGAATAATTCACAATATGTTTTTCTCTATAAGAAATATTGATCGGTTTATCCCCAGTTCAAGCAGATTTTAAACCGTGGTTGTAGGTCACCGCTGATTCTCAGCTTTTGTAAATCTGTAAACACATGCAATACTTCATTTACTATCAAGATTAATGCAGCAGAAAGCATCTTGTTTACAATCTCATCTGTTCATTGTGCTTCTTCTCTTTCTGCAGATGTGGAAAATGCCTCGTCAGGCCCTCAGACAAACAGGAATGAGAGGAAGGAGCAGGAGCTTCATTACGGAGAAGTGACGTTCACCGACAGAAAGGTTCAACAGCAGCCGTGTAAAACACAGGAGGAGTGTTTGTACGCTCAGGTGCAGACGCGCTAGTGTGAACACCACCACAAAACCACTTCACTGTCATGAAGACTCAACACGACAGCTTTTGGCTGCTTATGATGAAATGCTCGGCTTATTGCACATTTTCTTTCCTGTGTGGCAACAGAAAAACACAGCGTCTGATCCAGAACAGAAATATAAAAGGATGAACACTTTCCAATAAAGCCGCTGAAGGAAATCATGACTGCTGTGAACAATGAATGACTTGTACTACATAAGTCATTGTTTTTTATATAAAATATCTTTCTGTGACACACGGTACTATGCAATAAAAATACACTGCATGTACATGCTGCCTTTTCCTCCACTTTGTCGCCACCTAGTGAACAAAAAATCAAAACAAAACAAAAATGGATATTTTTTACAGACTGATGACGCGTTTCCAAAGTTATTAGCATCATAAATGTAGTAGACTTTTCATTTTATTGATTTATTTTTAATTAATGTACATTTCTAACTATATTTGTGTTACCATCAAAATTACAGTTATGTGAGTGTGGAGGAAGAGACGGCAAATTTAACACGATCAATGTCTCAATATATTTTTTTTGGAAAGCGATAGAAACGCTATTGTGGATTTATAATTTTGCAAATGGAAACATAAAAATATATACTTGTTGTACTACTACTTCTGCTTACGAAAATTAACCATAGTTTTACTACAAATACATGGAAAACCAAAAAAACATGGTTACTAGTTAAACCATGGTAACCACAAATTATCCATGGTATTTGCAGTGAAAAAACACCCCCATAGCACCCCCACAGATTTTTTCCTGGAATCAATTATAGGCCTATACATGCTAGCCTATTGTATTTAATAATTAAGATGATAATAAAAAAAGAAACAAAACAAACAAAAAAACTTTTGACTCCTTACCGACCTGATTTGCAGCTGTCGCACTTTTCGTAATGTCATTGTGAGTGCTTCCCTGTGCTAAGTAGGCCTGCCCCCGACTAATTCTAGTCAACTAGTCTCATGCTATATTAAATTTATTAATATAATAATATATTAACCATCCTTTAATATATACACTCTTAAAAATAAAGGTGCTTCAAAAGGTTCTTCAAGCGATGCCATAGAAGAACCATTTTTGGTTCCACAAAGAACCATTCAGTCAAAGGTTCTTTAAAGAAGCATCTCTTTCTTACCTTTTTATAATCTGAAGAACCTTCTTTCACCACAAAGAAGCTTTTGTGAAACAGAAAGGTTCTTCAGATGTTAAAGGTTCTTTATGGAAACATTTAGACAAAAAGTTTCTTCTATGGCATCGTGAAGCACCTTTATTTTTAAGAGTGTAGGCAGGCGTATTAGGCTATAGTCTATTTCGCGCTCAAGCTCGCGCATAAAGCAATTGCCTCAAAGCACCGGCAAAGTGATTATAAACGTGTCGGGGGAAAAGAAGACATTTTAATTATTTATTAATAAACTTGTGCTTTCTGAGTCCATGTGGGGATGGCAAGTCAGCGTCGGCATTCAGCAAATGCAACAACGCATGGAAAATGGAACATGCAAGCACTGTCACCGGCAGCAAGTTTAGTTTTACTTTTCTTTTTGTTTTCATTTTGAAAAGCTTTGCTGTTTACCTCACGTTATGCTATGGAAGCTCTCTTTTTTATTTTGTATTTTTTTTATTATTATTTGATTCATCAGTGTTTGCTAAACGTTCTGTAATTTATTGGTCATTATATAATACAGCATGGCGAATGCCATGCCTCGTCTTATTCATTTTGTTAATAAACATTTTGTAAGTTTGTCATTGTATCTTACTGTTTTATTGTTGTTGTGCTTTTTAATTAAAAATAACAATGAATCCATCTTTTGTTTTAGTCTTAAAAAGTGAAAGGTGTATATGTAACCGGTTCTACTTCGCCTCACTCCGAGTGGGATTCAAAAACCACAGTCTCCAGCGTGGGAGGTGGGCGCTCAAACAAGGAGGCTAAAGGCCACAGCCTCTAGCGTCAGTCGCTAGAGCGCCTCTTGAGATCAGGGGAGTGAGGTGTACACAGACAGCTCTTCCTAGCCTACAACAGTTACACTCACCCCCCTAACCCTCACTCCCATCCCGGGTTTCGGCACCAAATGTAACTGGTTCTACTTTGCCTCACTCCGAGCGGGATTTGAACCGTGGTCTCCGGTGTGGGAGGCGGGCACTCAAACAAGGAGGCTAAAGGCCACGGCCTCTAGTGTCAGTTGCTATCAATCGTCAAATCGAAAGTGAAAGCATCCGAAGCCCGGCTTATAACAGCAAAAGAGGAACTTAGTCGCAAAAGAGCAACCAGTGGGAAGAATGAGTCTGGAGCCCTGAATTGCCCAGCTCTCCCTGTCAATGATCTAGCACCCCCTCAGCACCTGCGTACAAAATTCTCTGGCGCCGCCCCTACATGAGAGCTACCATGCAATTAGCTAAAGTTTAGCTAAGGCAATAGGAAGTCTAGTATAGGTTAGACCAGTGCAGGTTCTTTCACTGCATGATTCAGTTTCTTAAAATGCATTTAGAATGATCACAAAATGCAACATACAGGGGCAGCAATGTATATATTTATATCATTTCATATAGTGAATCAGTATCATGCGAAGAAAGCTGCCTTGAAACTATATGCAGTGTGAAAAGCTCTATACAAATAAATGTGAATTAAATTGAATGAGTCATTGTATTGTTGGTGCTATTCTGAAGTTAAGGACCCATGAAGTTGACAAATGTGACAATACATCTAAATGAGCCATTGCATTGATGGTACACATGGAGGCGCTATATCTCAGCTGACTGAAAGTGTGTTGAAAATTTCACTTGGGGCAGGGGCGGATCTGCCACCCTAAGAAAAAGCTGTGCCACCCCAGAATTATCACAGAATAAAATATAAATGTAAACAGTGTTGCATGTGGTACTTTTCAGTCGCGGCGATGACAGAGTAACGCAAAATAATGGCAAAAACACGTCTTAATAAACTGTGCACGATGGTTGCACGTGCACGCAGTGTAGTCGGCTTCATTAACAAATGACTCGAATGAAATCTAATCCCGTCTGGAGATATCTGAGATTCATCGCGTAATTGTTTGGTGAGCCGATTCTCCGACCTCTCGCTCCACTTTCATCATGGATTATAAGCCGTAACAATAACGTGAAATCAATAAGATGGCGATCACGGAAACTAATAGCTGAGTTAGGTAAGAATCTAGTCGTATTGCAGTTTTCTTGATTGTTAACATATACTGTAACTGATTTTAGTTGGCACTTTTCCCCAAAAACCATTCAATTCAGTTTTCAAAGTTTTCGGAGGAGAATGAGCTCGTGGGGATCGCAGGTGGATCTGGCCGATGAGTTTGAAGAGGGGTTTTCCCTCTCGCAATCGTCGGCTGTGGACGAGAGTGAGCCACTCGAGGATGATGTTATTTCATTAACATTGTCTGATCATGGGGCCAGTGCTCTGCTGGGTTTGGCCCAGCAAAAACAGGAAATGTCTGAGGAGGGCAAAGAAGCTGAGGCTTAGCCTTCCCAATCCTCCTGCCCTGCGTATGATGAGGTTTTGAAAGGCTTTACTTGCCGTGAAGTGGGCGAAGAAAGTGACGTTCTGGCCATAACCCTCCAGCTCGGGTGAGCCTTCCTTTCTTCCTGTTTTCCATACAGAGATTGAGAAGGAATGGAAGAGGCCATTTTTTCTTCACGCATCCATCGATTCCAGCATACGAGTTATGCCAGCATCGAGGCGATGCGCGAAAGCGGTTATGAGAAGATGCCCCTATAGAGAGACGCTGGCCAGCTATCTCTCTATGGGTGATACGTCCTCTTTTAAGACTCCCTCCTTGACATCTCGCTTTAATGCTAGGGCATACGCAGCAGCAACAGGTCGGGCTGTCACTTCATTGCACACGATGTGATGCTCCAAGCATATCAGGCTGACCTGCTGAAAGACCTGGATAAAGGCGAGAGCTTTCTTCTCGATGCGCCGGAACCATGGTGTGTGAGTACGATCCATTTCTAAATACAGGTGCATCTCAATAAATTAGTATGTCGTGGAAAAGTTCATTTATCTTCGACGCCGAATTGGGGCAGTAATTAAAGCAAAAGGAGCCCCTACCAAGTATTGAGTACACGTGTGTATAATAACGTGTATAATCTGTGTATAATCCTTCTGCTAGCTTTCTTTGCAGTGTTTCCCGGGACTTGTGTGTTTATGTCCTTTTTCTAGGGTAGGTCCTCTGCTGGTTTCAGTAACCGAGTGCTCGACTTGCAGTGTTTATTTCACTCGTCGATATATGTCCAGACGGTAAGAAAATCCGGGTTTCGGCTTCATACTTCCTAGATTATGCGGCCAGGTCACAGGCTTCTCAAGCCTTCTTGATCATTAGGCCCCCAGCACAGCACGACACTGCAAAAAATTTCCTGGACATCCGGGCTGGGCTTATGCTTTCAGGTTGCCCTGTCTGGTCTACCGTATCTAGGTCGCCCTGAGGGGCCTCCCGATCACCAGGATATCCTCTCTTGCTGAGGCATCAAACGGGAAGTATAGCTGGCATTTGCGAGAACCTTCTTGTGTAATGCTGTCTCAGGCAGTGCTCCCCTCACCTTAGAGGGTTGTATTTGAGCTTGCCTCTCCCGTTTGGCTCAGTACTTCCGGGTATCTGTAAGCAGATGCTTGGAAAACTCTTGAATCCATACTATGGTAAGTGCACACGTATAAGCTTTGCACACTTTCTAAAAATCCACATAAGTGGTAAGTGTGCACGTTATGCTTTGCCCACTTTTCTGAAATCCTGTATGGTAAGGGTTACACGCTATTAGCCTCGTTCCCTTTCTCTGAGTTGGTTTAGACCCTGGTACCTTGGGTTCCACTCAACTAGTGTGTCTCTGTTGACACACTCTGGATGCATCACTCCCCTCACCATTGAGGGTTATTGTGCGCATGGTGCTATCTTTCGAGCATTTAATTCTCTCTGAGGAGTTGGATTCTTCGCTTCATGGGCGGTACTCATGGAAGTGCTGAGCAGTGCTCCTCTTTTATCAAAGGGTTACCTATGAGCACGCTACTCCTTCTGAATTCGGAGTTCTCCTCTCACGTCAGAGTTGAGTTCTCTATTTTTCCAAGAGCACCTGGAACCAGCAGCATCAGGCGAACTAGGCCCTTCCTCTGCCTCTCTGATGCGCTGAGTTTTTTGGCTAGCTTGCAGTACACTTACCCTTTTGATTCTAACAATTGCGCTGTAGGTCGAGCCCCCCCTCTCGCTGAGAGCTGGGTTTGTGCTCCCCCAGCTAGGTAAATTATTGCTAGCTGTTCCAGCTTTGGAACATGCTATAGGTCGAGCCCCCTTCTCGACTGAGAACTGGGCATGTTGCTCCCACAGCTAAGTAAATTATTGCTAGCGGTTCCAGCTTTGGAACATGCTGCAGGTCGAGCCTCCTCTCATTTGAGAACTGGGCGTGTTGCTTCCTCAGCTAAATAACTGCTAGCTGTTCCACCATTGGAACATGCTGTAGGTCGAGTTCCCTCTCGATTGAGAGCTGGAAGTTTGCTCCCTCAGCTACAGACTTACTGCTAGCCACTCCAGCATTATAAGCCTTAGATCGAGTCCATGACTTCTCAAACATAGCGTTTTGGGATGCACCATTTCCATCTATGGGCTGCTCTTTCAGAGTGGCACGACAACCCCTTAGAATGGCATTTTTTAAAATCTATGTTATGGTAAGTGTGCACGTGAAGTCTTTGTACACTTTCTAAAATCCACACTGTGGTCAGTTCACATGCTAGTACTCTGCGTTCTTTTCTAAAATCCTGTATGGTAAGAGCAACGCGCAGCAGTCTCGTGCTCTTTCTGAGTGGTTTAAAACCCCGGTTCCACCTTGGGCACCACTCCACCTATGTATCCTCTGGATACCTACTTTAACAGGGTGTTGCTACTAGGGGTCTGTTGAGACAGTTGTAGTAGCATATGCAGAGCGTGCGGTTGCCCCTGTGTGATAGGCCAAGACTTAGTATGATTCTACGCTCTTGGTCGTATTCCCTTAAAGGAATCTATTCCTGATTCCAAGCCTTGAGCTCTACTCCAGGCCCAGGAGTTCTGGCCCTAACAGGTAAGTTTTTTGGGGTATGTAGCTTAGGCCTTTGGCCATAGGGAATAATGTCACTGACAGCCGTCTAACATCCCAGGGGCAACTCCCAT
>NW_015506791.1:121246-129062 GCF_001515645.1 Sinocyclocheilus grahami
AGTGCTTCATTTTGCAAGAGATGTGAGGCATTTTGCATTTTGTTTGTGCAATTTTTGGATATGTGTGTAAAGTTTTGAAAAAAGAGGCAAAGTTTTGAAAATGTGTGTAAGCAGTTGAAACAAACCTGTAAGAAAAAACTGTAATAACTAGATTGAAAAATTTGGAAACAAGAAAATGTATGCTGGCTTGTCTTAAAGTCTTGTTTAAAAAAACGTAAAGGGTTTGGTCAGTTAGATGTTCGAGATGTTTGCTAAAGTTTTGCTAGTTGGTTTCTAGGATATTCTGGGTGGTTGCTAGACTCTTGCTATGCAGTTGCTGGGGTGTTGCTAGAGTATATGGTTGATAGAGTTTGTTCTGGGTGATTACAGACATTTCCACCTCTGTTAATAACAGAAAATCAAACACTGATAGATGATTACTTAATGGTAATACAATATTTGTGAACACAACTGTGTATGTCAGACCATAAATCCCCCAAAACTATGCATGGGGGCTTGCTTTGTTGTTGCCACCCCTCATAGACCCCATGCCACCCTAAAAAATATTTTCTAGATCCGTCCCTGACTTGGGGCTTGCCCCCTGGTTTCCCAGGGTTATTAGCTGGTTTAGACTATCCATGTTAAATTCTAACTTGACTAGTTCAAATCGCAACAACATTATTTATTGTTGCAACAAGCTACAGTTTGATATAGATGTTACTTCTTCTTTTTCTTCTTCTACACATTTCTCCAAGTTTCACTGTCAGTTTTAGATTAATTTTAGTGCAGACTAACAGCATCAGCATCTTCTCCCATAAGAGGAAACTTCCTCTTCAGATATTTCCTCATTGTGCCATGAAGACGCTTGATGAGAGCCAGAACACAGACAGACAGAAGTCCAGACGATCTGAAGCAGCATCACACTCTTCTGCTGGACTTTAGAGAAATTATGCTCATCTTTGGACTGATGCTGCTGCTGCTGCTGCAAACTTCTGCATGTGAGTCACTTTCACATCAAACTCATCTTATCATGCTGATCAATCAGATTAATCTCAGAAGTAAAATACAGTAATATTCAAATGTTTTTCAAAACTTACAGTAAAAGAGTTGGATGTTTTTGTTAAAGATCCCAAAGTGATAGTTGTGACTTTAAAAGTTTGTGCTGGTAATTCAGAAATAAAGTGCAGGAGTCTGAATTCCCTCCACAGCTGACAGAGCTCCTCAGAAATCTCCTTCTGTAAAGTATAACAGCTGATTATGTACAAAACGTACTAATTACTTTACCTTTTCAGGAGCTTTCAAACAAAGATATAATTTCTTTTTTTTTTTTTGCGCTTCTATTCTTGTTTTCACACATTATCACGTGGTTCAGCTTTATCGCTGCTACAGATCTCTAACTTCCTCCTTTTTGCGCAAATAACATGCCTCTATATCAGTAATAATTCATTAGATTTTAAGCATTTTTGCTGCAGTCATTATTTGCATGAAAATATTTTCTTTGCACTCAAAATGTGATAGGAGCACAATTCAATTAAATTCAAGTTTATTTGTATAGCGCTTTTCACAATACAAATCATTGCAAAGCAACTTTACAGCAAATTAAGTTTCTACAATATTTAATGGTAGCTTATCAGTGGTGACTGTCAGTTAATGTATATATGGCAGAAATGTACGGAAAAATCAATTAAAGATGTAATCAAACAGACGATGAACACTATTAGCTGCAATTATTATATGATGCAATCCAACTTATAGCAAAATGTGGTAGTTCTGTATGTTGTTTCAGGGTTGGCATCATCTGAGGTCCTCTGAGGGGTTGCATCATCTCTTCTCAGGTGTTCTAGATCCAGACTGAAGCTTGTGTAAATCCTAGTTACCACGGGATGTTGGTAGCGATCGGACAGGTAGGATCTAAACCATCTTAAAGCCTGCCCTTGAATACCTGTATAGTTTTGTAATCGATCTATGAGTATGTCATTGTCACGATTTCAGTTCATGGACTTCCGTTTATTCACCACCAGATGTCACCCTTTCCATTACATTGACTCTCGCACTACACAAACTGTTGCATAGCACCCCGGACTACATTTCCCATCATTCTTTGCACAATTTGCACACTGCCCTGATTGCACTCATTTCACACAGCTGTTTCTAATTACCTCACTCATTATATAACACCCACTCTAACCACATTTCTCTGCTGAGTATTGTTTAGCCTGTACCCCTTTCCGAGTCTCCGTGTTTTGCCTTGCCTGTTTTTGCGGTTTTGATCTTTGCCTGTTTTCTTGGTTTTCTCCCTCTCGTCTCGCCCCTGTTATTCTGTCTGCTGATCGGTGACCTACGCTAGCCCTGTGACTATTCTTGTGTTTTGCCCTCCATATACCTGTTTGCCAGTGTTTTGACCCTGCCTATTGACCACGTCTCTTTAATAAAGCCTGCAGATGGATCCACACGTCTCACGTCTCGTCAGCCCCGTTACAGTCATGATCTATAGTGTTCTATATCTATATAGATCAGGGGTGGCGAACGTCGGTCTTTGAGAGCCGCAGCCCTGCAGGGTTTTGCTTCAACCCTAATCAAACACACCTGAACAAGCTAATCAAGGTCTGAACGGTTACTAGGAAGCTACAGGAAGGTGAGTTTTAATTGGGGTTGGAGCTGAACTCTGCAGGGCTGCGGCTCTCCAGGACCGGAGTTTCCCACCCCTGATATAGATCTATAGCCTGTAGAGATCATTTTTTGCAAGAAGGAGCACAATTGAGCAGACACAACTTTTTCTAAAATTTTAGACATAAAAGGAAGATTTGAAATGGGTCTATAATTTGCCAGTTCACTAGGATCTAGTTGCGATTTCTTAATAAGAGGCTTAATAATCGCCACCTTGAATGGTTACACAATTCAAAGCAGAAATTTCATAGCAATCCTTGGTATTAATAAACATTACGATGTCATGGGAAAAATGTTCCAGAAGCAGCACATACAACAATTACAGATATTTATATTTATATTGTGCATACATACCACCTTTTATTTATAAATCCAGATATGTGCATGGCAGTTTATACACCAGACATCTGATGTTCTGGCTGCTGTGCATGTATTTAATGTTATATGAATTACATTATGAGCAATGATGGATTGGAGATGCTTTTTCTGTGTGTTATACATGTCTCCCACTATCTATTTTTTTAGTTGTTTTCAAAAAGTGGTTGGGGCATAAAGAAAAACTGCACTTGTTAAACCATTTTATGATGTTTTTAGATGATTATTAAGAACATCATTTGAAAACCTGATACGTGAGTCTGATATGTGTCTTCCGTAGAACTTATGAATATTTGTGTGATTTGTGTCTGATTGAAATTCATGATGAGGGAGATGATATTTATACCAGCAGTAACACTCTGACTCTGTCTGTCGATGTTGGTACATTTCATTTTGTGTGTGATTTGTTCTTTAGGTCTGGATCGGTTCTGCAGGTTTGATCAACAATATTCGATCAAACAATGTTACGCAGCTCTGGGACACAAACTCAATCTGCAGATGAAGCTGAACCCTCAATATCAAGACCTTCATTTGTATAAGTTAAATGATGGCAGTATACTGGAAGTTTTTGGCATAAAGAAAAATAAAGAGCATAAACATGAATCCATCAGAAACAGATCTGAGTTCTTCTTTGATAATTTGACTCTGATCATAAACAATGTGATCAGAGCAGATTCAGGGACTTACACATCACATGTCATTGAGATAGATATGGTCACAGCCAGTGATCTTCAAATGATTGTTGAAGGTACACAAACGCTCTCATCAGACTCATTCTGTCTTGACATTAACTCTGGTTATGTGTTGACTGTGATGTGTCCCTCCCTCCAGCTCCTATTGGCTCAGTGGAAGTGTCAATCATCTGCTCCTCCAGTGGGGTGATGAGGGTGTCCTGCTCCTCTGAGGGGGATCCGCTCCTCTACAGCTGGACTCTGAATGGAGATCCACTGATGGATGGAAACAGCAGCATTGATCTGGATGAGGGAACTGATGGAGACATCAGCTGCAGCGTGAAGAACCACGTCAGTCACGCACAGAACACCATTAGACTCAAACCCTGTGCTGGTGAGATCAGTTCTGTTCATCTACAGATATCAACTACACAGACTGATTGATTGATTGATTGATGTGTTTGTGTTGTTCAGTGTGTTCAGTGTCTGTGGTGTTTGTGCTGGTCTGGTGTCTTCAGCTGATGGTTCTGTTGGGTCTGTTAGGAGGTTTTCACATCTACATGAGACACACGTCAGGTGAGAGACGTTTATCATCATCATTATGGATTTGACATGCAGATATTAAGAGTGTGAAGATGATGATGATGTGATGCTTTTAGGAAAGAAGCAGGAAGATCAGAAAGTGAGGATGAGAAGATTTAGAGAAGGACCTGAACACACAGCAGAAGATTCATGAGAGCAGCAGATCTTCTGTATTTTATATGATTTTTAACATGTTTAGACACAGATGTCTATTTTTTATTCATTTGTAAGTGGTAAGTGATTCACTGCTAGTGGGTGACTTCAGTGAACCCATCAACCAGCATTTATATGTCTTTTTACAGTTTTATAAATTTGTTGACATTTATAATGACAGTTGTATAAAAGCAAGAGTAGTAGGCACGTTAATCTCTCAAGTCTCTTATTAGTCTAATTAACCAAGCTCTCCATAAAACAAACAAATCAAGTTAATAAAAGACAAGTGAACAAAAGAACACAGACACTTCATATTTAATGGTATTAGATGATTTGTTAATTGGATTACACTTTCAATAAATCATTTGCAATTGGTTTGTAAATGGTGTTTTGATGCATGTTTGGTTTGAGTTTTTGTTGCATTTACATCTGACCAGCAGGCGTCACCAGCGTGTAGCATTTCAAATGCAATCCAGCGTTCCAAAGCAATTGGTTCAAATGATTCGAAAAAAAAAAACTGTATTTGATTTCCTTGTATCGTGCATGCTGCATATTACTGATATTAACTATATGGCTCCGTGTTATCATCCGGGCAGAACTATTGTTCCAGCCACCAAAGACAGATTCACAAATAACCTGCCTGATTTATCTCAACTGCTCTGTGTACCAATAAGTACACATGAACTAGACGAAATGACTAGCAACATGGGCACTATCTTCTCTAATACATTAGAAGCTGTTGCCCCCATCAAATTGAAAAAGGTTAGAGAAAAATTGGTACAACAGTAATACCCATTCGCTCAAGAAAAAAAACTCGTAGTCTTGAGCGCAAATGGAGAAAAACTAACTTGGACGTTTTTAGAATTGCGTCGAAAAACAGTGTGTCCAGCTATACACTGTAAAAAGTAATCACTGAATCTACTTAAGAAAAGCGAGTAAACATAACTGATTTTTACAAATTTGTTGAATTTACTTAATTACACTGTGTTATGTGAACTTTCAGGTGCCAACCCTAAAACAACATACAGAACTACCACATTTTGCTATGTTTGATTGCATCATATAATAATTGCTCTTAATAGTGTTCATCGTCCGTTTGATTATGTCTTTAATTGATTTTTCCGTACATTTCTGCCATATGTACTTTAACTGACAGTCACCACTGATAAGCCACCACTAAATATTGTAGACACTTAATTTGCTGTAAAGTTGCTTTGCGACGATTTGTATTGTGAAAAGCGCTATACAAATAAACTTGAATTGAACTTGAATTAATGTGAAACAGGCCTTTTCATTTAACTAAAAATGCATTTAGATTTACAACCCCCTGATTACGGCTGTTTTCTCGAAAACAACCTAAGTTTGTACTGAAAATTTACTTCTTACTGGTAGTGATGGTAGAAAGGAAGCTTTTCAAAATGTATTTTGAACAAACTATTTTCAATATTTGATCCAATCTGATGAGCCCGGTCTCATGAAAATGCATATAAATAGTACGCTAAATAAAAACAGAAAATCGGGGTATTGAAACGCAAAAATTGACTTTAGCGTGCATATGATATGCACGTGTTTGACGTGCATATAATACACAGTTTTCGCATACATATGATACGCATCTACCCCACAAGGGAACATCATCCATCATGATTTTGTGTCAGACCTTATGGATTCAGACCGAAGACGTGCAAATTGTGACAGATGTTTCATTTAGTAGATGTTTGTTTGTCAGCAGCAGTTTTTATGGCAATTGTTCCTTGCAGTTCATTATGAGCACTCCTGTTATAAAAGCAACCAAAATGTCACACTACTGTGTCGATGAACACACACGAAGATGAAGATAAACAATCTTTAATAAACCAACTGATATGTAATTTCACACAAAGGACTAAAAAGACAGAACTTAAGTAGGGTGGCTAACGAGGGACAGACAGGTGAGGAAGATTAACTAATAAGGACACAAGGGCACGTGAACTACACAGGAAGGAAGACAGGAACTGAATAAACCACAACTAAACGTTCATAATAGTGACACAAAAGGGGACAAAAACAGCTTATTAATATATTAAATAATGTCTTTATGAGAATCTAAAACTGCAGAAGCAGTAGTCAATGGAAATTCCCCACCTTGATTGTAAAGCATACGTATGTTTTATATATTTCTGTGACCTTGCTCGAGACCCCAACCTGTGAATGATCTCAACTTCCTCTGCTCTCACAGAAACTGTGCAGTAGTTTAATAACTGTATTGTGAGCACATATGAGTGTCAGTCGCTCTTCTGTCAGAGTGAGAAGTGATTGTGTGACTGAAGCAGCATCACACTCTTCTGCTGGGATTGGACTCTTCTGGAAACTTGACTTTAGAGAAATTATGCTCATCTTTGGACTGATGCTGCTGCTGCAAACAAACCCATGCTGCTGATCAACTCTCACATAAAAACACTGCAATAGTACAATGGGAGTTTTTTCAAAACAGTCTGCAGTGATCTGTTTTCTGGTCTTAACAGTGTGTATCAGTGGCAATTACAGTATGTCAGATAGAAGTGTTTAATTCACAATAAAAGAGTGCCTGTGTTAAAGAGCCATGAAATCAAAGTGATAGATTTTATGGTCGTCTTAGAAAAAGTATAACAGCTGATTTTGTACACCTTATGAAAATTAACCATGATTTACCACAAATTAAACCAAAAAAGGTCTCAGGTTACTTATGTAACCATGGTCCCCTGAGTAGGGAACGAGACACTGCGTTCTCTAGGGATCACTATGGGGAACGCCTCGTCGTGACCCGTGTCTGAAGCATGCATTGAAAAAACACGTTGGCCTGCGACAGCCATGACATCACTACCGGAGCGACTATAGTATAAATAGGCACCGGAAGAACACACTCCTAGTAGCAACACCCTGTTAACGTAGGTATCCAGAGGATACATAGGTGGAGTGGTGCCCAAGGCAGAACCGGGGTTTTAAACCACTCAGAAAGAGCACAAGGCTGCTGCACGTAGCTCTTACCATACAGGATTTTAGAAAAGTGTTTAAAGCGTGCGAACTTACCACAGTATGAATTTTAGAAAGTGTACAAAGAATTCACGTGCACACTTACCATAACATGGAATTTAAAAATACCGTTCTAAGGGGTTCTCGTGGCACTCTGAAAGAGCAGCCCATAGATGGAAATGGTGCATCCCAAAACGTTATGTTTGAGAAGTCATCAACTTAATCTAAGGCTTATAATGCTGGAGTGGCTAGCAGTAAATCTGTAGCTGAGGGGGCAAACATCCAGCTCTCAATCGAGAGGGAGCTCGAACAACAGCATGTTCCAATGGAGCAACAGCTAGCAGTTATTTAGCTGAAGGAGCAACACCCTCAGTTCTCAAACGAGAGGAGGCTCGACC
>NW_015506791.1:129445-130008 GCF_001515645.1 Sinocyclocheilus grahami
CCAGCCCGGACGTCCAGGAAATCTTTGCAGTGCCGTGCCGGGGGCCTAATGATCAAGAAGGCTCCCGCAGAAGCTTGTGACCTGGCCGCATAATCCACGAAGTATGAAGCCGAAACCCGGCTTATCGTACAGTCTGGACATATATCGACGAGTGAAATAAACACTGCAAATTGAGCACCCAGTTTCTGAACCCAGCAGAGGGGGTGCTCATCGAGGACCTACCCTAGAAAAAGGACAGAAACACACAGGTCCCGGGAAACACTGCAAAGAAAGCAGAAGGATTATACACAACCACCAGCGCATTAAATACACACACATATATATATATAGAAATGGATCGTACTCACACGCCATGGTTCCTGCGTCGGAACCCCGCCCGAAGAAGCCTCTGGACCAGACCATCAGTAAGGTGGTCACTATGAAGCCATAGAACCAACCAAACATCATAGGTCCAGCATAGGAGACTGTAATGCAGGAAATTCCCACCTAACCTCGGTCAGGTGGAGAGATAGTGGTTACAGGGGAATTAGGAAGCGGAAGATAAGGGCAGATGTAAGACCCCC
>NW_015506791.1:130114-132926 GCF_001515645.1 Sinocyclocheilus grahami
CTTGGCCCCCGGTCTTTTCCGATCTCCTCGGGCGGGAGGGGGGGGGCGCGGGAGCCGCGACACTAGCCTTCTGTGCCCGTCTCTGATCCTCTAACCGAGATGGGCCAGGACCCCTTGGGTTGTCCGGGCTCAGACCTGGACCTTCGTAAAGGCCGCTGAGCGTGCCTTTGCCCGCACTCAGCTACCTCATTAGGAGAAAGGCCCTCGCCTTTATCCAGGTCTTTCAGCAGGCCAGCCTGATATGCTTGGGGCATCACCATCGTGTGGAATGAAGCGACAGCCCAACCTGCTGCTGCGTATGCCCTGGCATTAGAGCAAGATGTCAAGGAGGGAGTCTCAAAAGAGGATGTCTCATCCATAGAGAGATAGCTGGCCAGCGTCTCTCTATAGGGGCATCTTCTCATAACCGCTTTCGCGCATCGCCTCGATGTTGGCATAACTCGCCGGCCAATGTGTTGTTGGTGTTTTTTCAATGTATGCTTCAGACACGGGTCAGGACGGGGCGTTCCCCATAGCGACCCCTAGACAACGCAGTTCGAAGTTCCCATGAAAGGGAACCATGGTTACTATAGTTAAACCATAGTAACCACAAATTAACCATTGCTACACTAACTGTAGTTTAGCCACGGTATTTGTAGTAAAACTGTGGTTATACAAATGGTAATCAAAACTACACTTTTACTACAATAAAAAATAAAAGCATTCACCAACTGATAAAAATGCATTAACTTTTAAAGAGTTTGGAAACTAAGCTAACATTTGATGATAATGTTGGTTCTATTCTTGTTTTTTCTGCATTGCGTCATTCTGTTACTCTTCTTGTACAGCTCTATTTCTATTTTTCTAACTTCCTCTTTTACCTCTCTAAAACAACTCTGCTCTTCTCCCTTTCCTCCATGTTCTCAATTATATCTATATCTTTGCACTCATGCTTTGGAAGCAACATATATGGCTAATATTTCAGTGTATTTTAGTAACTGTTTCTGCAGCTCCAGAGGGATTAGTCACATGATGTTCATGGCTCAGGTGATTGTGCTCAGACCTGAATGTTCATAAGCAAAGATGGAAGAGTTTCATGTGGTTTTTGATCTGGCTCATTATTAGGGACATGTTCATGATAAGAGTATTTATGCACATCTCTCTCTCTCTCTCTCTCTCTCTCTCTCTGTCTGTGTGTGTGTGTGTGTGTGCGTGTGTGTGTGTGTTTTGTTCTTCAGGTCTGGATTGTTTCTGCTGGTTTGATAAACCAGATCCCTGTTACGCAGCTCTGGGACACAAACTCAATCTGCCGATGGTGCTGGGTGCTAGTAATTATAATCTGAAAATAATAAAGAGAATAAACAACTCAAAAGATGATCCATTTTGTAGATTTCAGCATGGCAATATGGAGGAGACTGGATGTGATCTTTATAATAAAAGACCAGAAGTGACCATCATTCATGGGATGCTGATAATAAACCGTGTGATCAGAGCAGATTCAGGGAATTACACATTACATATTTACAGCTCACAGATCATACAGACATTTCAAGGAGACCTTCAAGTGATTGCTGAAGGTACAGAAACTCTCTCTTCAGACTCATTACAATCTCATGTTCTCCAAAGATCTCACTCTCATGCAGATGAATCAGTTCAATCTCTGAGGGTTTTTATTCCTGTAGCACACAGTAAACACACTACAGACTCCAGTAATAGTATGAGTCGTGTGGAAGAACAAGATTCTCCTGTGTTTGTCATGTGACTGTGATGTGTCCCTCCCTCCAGCTCCTATTGGCTCAGTGGAAGTGTCAATCATCTGCTCCTCCAGTGGGCTGATGAGGGTGTCCTGCTCCTCTGAGGGGGATCCGCTCCTCTACAGCTGGACTCTGAATGGAGATCCACTGATGGATGGAAACAGCAGCATTGATCTGGATGAGGGAACTGATGGAGACATCAGCTGCAGCGTGAAGAACCACGTCAGTCACGCACAGAAGACCGTTAGACTCAAACCCTGTCCTGGTGAGATTTTAATACGTGAATGCCCAGATACATATAGAAACCAGAGCAACTAATAATGCAAGTCTCTTAACTGGGCTCTTAATTCTTGAAAAGCGTTACTAGTTTGTTTTAGCTTGATCTCAGCAGTGAATTGTGTTGATGTGGTTCAGAGAGAAAGCAGGTGATTCTGTGCTGATGTTTTATTACAGGACCAACTACTGCAGCTGTGACCTCTAGTGTGACCTCTAGTGTGACCTCTGCAGTGATTTCTAGTGTGACCTCTAGTGTGACCTCTTGTTTGACCTCTAGTGTGACCTCTGCAATAACCAGCAGCACACAGACATCAGAATGTGGTACGAGTTTAACAAACACACTCCTGGAAACATGAAGGATGGGTTTTGTTTTGTGTCTAATTGTTGTTGTTCAGTGTGTTCAGTGTCTGTGGTGTTTGTGCTGGTCTGGTGTCTTCAGCTGATGGTTCTGTTGGGTCTGTTAGGAGGTTTTCACATCTACATGAGACACACGTCAGGTGAGAGACGTTTATCATCATCATTATGGATTTGACATGCAGATATTAAGAGTGTGATGATGATGATGATGATGTGATGCTTTTAGGAAAGAAGCAGGAAGATCAGAAAGTGAGGATGAGAAGATTTAGAGAAGGACCTGAACACACAGCAGAAGATTCATGAGAGCAGCAGCAGATCATCACATCTATGAGAAATAACTTCATAATCTCACCGATTCTCACATCAATCCAGCTTTGACCTGTCGACAGCAGATCTTATAATATAATAACAGTTTTATTGCTTATATTACTTATTTATCTGCACAC
>NW_015506791.1:137130-148428 GCF_001515645.1 Sinocyclocheilus grahami
GTTTGACCTCTAGTGTGACCTCTGCAATAACCAGCAGCACACAGACATCAGAATGTGGTACGAGTTTAACAAACACACTCCTGGAAACATGAAGGATGGGTTTTGTTTTGTGTCTAATTGTTGTTGTTCAGTGTGTTCAGTGTCTGTGGTGTTTGTGCTGGTCTGGTGTCTTCAGCTGATGGTTCTGTTGGGTCTGTTAGGAGGTTTTCACATCTACATGAGACACACGTCAGGTGAGAGACGTTTATCATCATCATTATGGATTTGACATGCAGATATTAAGAGTGTGATGATGATGATGATGATGTGATGCTTTTAGGAAAGAAGCAGGAAGATCAGAAAGTGAGGATGAGAAGATTTAGAGACGGACCTGAACACACAGCAGAAGATTCATGAGAGCAGCAGATCTTCTGAATTTTTTCTATGATTTTTAACATGTTTAGCCACACTTTTGCGTTTTTTATTCATAAGACCTTAGTCTTAGTTATTATAGAATATGGATAAACAATACTGTAAATGGAATTCATGTTGAAATTGAAATTAACTTTGGTATCAAGTTAAATAAAAAAATATATATTTTAAACGGAACTGTATTTCCTGTCAAAAGTCACAATATCACTGTTAAAATTTAAACAGACATTTAAAAAACAAACGTATAAAAACTAAATCCAGACAGAAATCTTTATTTCTTATTTTTTTATAAATAAATAAGTGCAGCTATTACTGAAGAACACAGACACCTCATATTTAATAGTAGACCTATCTGGAATGTTTAGTATTATATTTATCTTCGTAATATATTTGGCCAAATCTTGATAAACAAACTATTGCTTCAGAAATGTGAATATAGATAGCGTTAAAGTTATTAAGTAAGGTTTTCACTGGGTTTCACTGATTTTACAGTGCATTGCCACTGAGACTCAGGTGTGAATCTAAACGTTCAGAGAGTAGCTCTTGCACTCTTTACAATATTTTTTTGTGACCGAGAAGTGATTCTTCTTGTTATATCTTTCTGCTAGTTTCAGTCTTTTTTTGTGTGTATTTAAGTAGGAGCTGTTGACCCACATTGGCCATCTCTGAAAAACTTCCTCTTTCTTCTTTCTTTGTTAAAGTCGTGTAATTTCCTGATGTGTCAGTAGAGCTGCTGTCTGTCAGTGAGACTCGATCTGACTCTCTTCTGCTGGGATTGGACTCTTCTGGAAACTGGACTTTAGTGAAATTATGCTCATCTTTGGACTGCTGCTGCTGCTGCAAACTGCTGCATGTGAGTCACTTTCACATCAAACTCATCTTATGATTCTGATCAATCACTGATGAATCTCTGATGAATGTAATAGTACATTGAGAGTCTGTAGTGATCTAGCATTAGAGTTTTCTGATCTTGACTGTGTGTGTTAGTGGATTATTATAACATGTCAGTGTTTACATCATAGTAAAACAGAGACTGTTTAAGACCCATAAGTCTGTATGTAGTCTTTTTAGATCAATTTCAGCGGATAGATGTACATGTGCATTTGAGTCCGCACTTCTCATAGATGCTGCATCCCAATTCACCTTCTTATACTACATCATAAAAGTACGTGCACATTTTGTGAAGCAGTACCTACAACATTTTGAGTATGTAGTAGAATAGTAGACGATGTTTGGGACAAGCTACTTTATCATGAATGAGTCTTTAACAGACACTCTGTCACTTTACATGCGTCCTGTCACTGTTTAAACCATACACACACCGTGAACACACACCCAGAGCAGTGGGCAGCCATTTGCTGCAGCGCCCGGGAACAGTTGGGGGTTTGGTGTCTTGTTCAAGGGTCTCACCTCAGTCTTGGTCAAATACAATGCAAAATCAGGTTGTTCTTGAAGTGAACTTGTGTCTGTATTCACTGCTTTTGGACTGTCACCTTGAACTTGAATATGATTTATGCATTCGGGCTGCAAAACTTGAGAGATGTCAGAGGTGTGGCACTTTTTGTGCAACTGTAAAGAACAGGTAAAAACCTGCATATTAGGGTATAGGATACATTGCGGCCTATTTTTACGGACTTTTCGTAGAGTGCATTTAAATTTAAATGTCGATTTTGGAGTGAAATATATTTGGAAGTTATAACAAAATAATTGCTGATTTTTTAAATTTTGTTTTTATTTATATTTTACATTGTTTTTATGGTATATAAAATTTTATCTAAGCAGTGATTTTTTTCTCATATTTTTGTAATGGTTTGTAAAGTTCTGAATGGCCAGTAACTTAAAGTGCCCCTATTATGGATTTTTGAAAATTAGGCTACCTTTCATGCAGTGTGTAACACAGCTCTAAGTGAATGAAAACATCTTGCAAAGAAAACTGAAAGTACACCGTGTATAAAGTTATTGTCTCTCAAAAGAAAGAGTCGACTCTGAATAATTGAAGCGAGTCGTTTTTAAAAGATTCCCAAACCGTTTCATGTTGACATCAACATGAAACATTAGCATTTTGCCCACCCACTTGTTGGTCTTTTCGCGTTGGTCTGAATGAAAATGCAAATTCATTCTTTGCCACTAGGTTGTGTAGCTAAATGGGCTAGTAATTGAATAGTGTTTGTTTGTGTTTTTTCCTTCAGGCCCGGATCGGTTCTGCAGTTTTAATCAGTCTGATCCCTGTTACGCAGCTCTGGGAGACAAACTCAATCTGCTGATGGTGCTGGACGCACAAGATCAAGAGCTGCATTTGTATAAGGAGTTACTCGATAGCAGAGAACTGGAAGTTTTTAGAATAAAGAACAATAAAGAGAAAAAACATGAATCCATCAGAAACAGATCTGAGTTCATCTTTGAAAATGGGACTCTGATAATAAACCGCGTGATCAGAGCAGATTCAGGGAATTACCGATTAGAACTCTATCACTCAGATGGCTCAAGAACTTTTAAAAAATATCTTCCCGTTAATATTGAAGGTACAGAAACTCTTTCATCAGACTCATTCAATCTCATGTTCTCCAAAGATCTCACTCTCATGCAATTACATCTCTGTGTCATGTGACTGTCATGTGTCCCTCCCTCCAGCTCCTATTGGCTCATTGGAAGTTTCAACCAGCTGCTCCTCCAATCAGAGGTCAGTGTCCTGCTTATCTGAGGGCGATCAGATCATCTACAGCTGGATTCTAAACGGAAAAATAATAAAGCAAGGGCCAATGTTTGGAAACAGTAGCATCAATCTGGATGAGGGAACTGATGGAGACATCAGCTGCAGCGTGAAGAACCACGTCAGTCACGCACAGAAGACCATGAGACTCAAACCCTGTCCTGGTGAGATCAGTTCTGTGAATCAGATGTCAACATCATATGTCTCCCAAAATATCTAATGTCATGATTAAAACAGTTGTGCTGAAGAGTTGTAATACAATGTCTCTTTTCAGCTATTGAACATATTTATTATCATTTCTATTGTTATGTGGCATGCAATTATTTTTAAGTAAACATACAGCTTTGAAGAAGTTCTGTCGCCCACTTTACAGTTCCACATCACTTCAAATTATTTCAGTTATTTCAGAGTCCTCACAAAAGCAATTGAACCAAAACCCACAAAGGGACTGAACAAGCATAACAATATGACTAATAGGATAGAAATGTTTTTCCTACTAAGTTACCTTCATTATCATCTACAGAAAGCACTCTTTTTTTATTCTGTTTTCTCACACACACATACTGTACTGACGAACTCTCATGGAGTTGACGTTCTTGAAAAATAGTTCACAACCAAAAAAACTACAAGACGTTTCTCACTAGCGAGGTAATAACAGGGCTGTTCTTGAAGCAGATAAACTTACAGTTTCACGATTAGTAGAGAAGCTGCTGCCAGACACTGTTGAGAGACACACAGATGCAGGTAATTCACACACACACACACACACACACACACACACTCTCTCTCTCTCTCTCTCTCTCTTTCTCTCTCTCTGATAACTGCATTTGTCTTCATATACTCGCCCTAAAATGACATTTTGGAATTAGCAATGAAGCCTTGGGATGCAAAGCATAAGAAATTAGTTCTACACGCAAGAGAGCTATGGGAACAAAAACCTGACAAATGTCTTGAAATAAAACATCTGAATAATTTCTTGTGGTGTGGTAAATGTGGTGTATGTGGAATAAATGTAGTGCAGTCCTTTGAATTATTGAAAAAAATGTTTTTAAAATTTAGTGGCCCATTGTCAGTTATTCCTTACTTTATATATGTTCAGAATTAAAAATTATTATGTAATATATATTGATACTTCATGGAAATAGCATTTAATTGACAGTCAAAAATATTGCTAATGTTGCAAATTAGTATTACTGTTTGAAATATCAGTTACCTTTTAACTGTTATCATCAGTAATAAAGCATCCACGGCTGAATCGCTGCCGTGCTGATATAGAGTGATGTTGCATGACTACGAGTGTGATATTGCGTTTGTATAAAAGTTTGACAGTACAAATGTGTAAATAAATAAGAAACAATCATTCTGTTACAGATTGACTGAGACTGAGTAGTGAATTGTGGGAGAAAGATTCTTTAGGTCAATTAATAAATTCGTGATTTTATTCGTAAATAATTTTGCCATGTCCGTATCTGCTGATGAAAGCGACATCTTTGTCGTAGCATGCTTTTTCAACTAATAATGGGATTTCACATGACAGGCATTAGTGTTGGTCAATGCATTGATCTGAAGTGAAGCGTCAGTGTTTGCCCGGTTGTTTATCAGTTGAGCCTCGTAAGATGATAAAGTTAAAATTAAGTATAAAATAATTTCCATGTTTACAACCTTGTTTCGTTCCTTAATGAATCAGCGTTTTTGAGTGAATGGATACTAACTCACTCATAGGGCGTTTTTGCTTTGGATCCATCTGTTATAGCTTCCGTTTCACGAGAAACAAATGGCGTATTTGAAGATGCCTTTCAAATTGGGAAAGTCTTTGTTGCGCCGCGGTGACACAATCGGTCTTCAAATGCGAAGGATGCAGCCGTGAATTGGAACGCAGCTAATTGTAGTGGGACGCGTGCCTTTTGTCGTTTATTTATATTAAGTATTAGTTACTGAACAATGATATGTAATGCACAATAATATTCATTATACAAGAGGTTATGTTAAATAAAAAAAAAATTGGCCAACTGTGATGAAAACTTTTACATAATTTAAAAATGGAAATAGAGTAATGGAAATAATGAAATGGTTTAGAGTTCATGTTAATTTTACGGAATGTGTATTTCACTCTGTGTGTGTGTGTGTGTGTGTGTGTGTGTGTGTGTTTTGTTCTTCAGGTCCAGATCGGTTCTGCAGGTTTGATCAACCAGATCCCTGTTACACAGCTCTGAGAGACAAACTCAATCTGATGATGGTGCTGGACACTAGTGAATATGACCTGAAGATCGTAAAGAGAATAAACAACAACACAGCAGATGATCCAGTTTGTAGAGTAAAGAATGGCAGGATGAGGATGAGGGAATGTGATCTTTATAACAGAACTGAAGTGACCATCATTAATGGGACTCTGATAATAAACCGTGTGATCAGCGCAGATTCAGGGAATTACAGATTAACACTCGAGAGCTCAGACGGCACAGAAACATCTAGAGATCTTCAAGTGATTGTTGAAGGTACAGAAGCTCTCTCATCAGACTCATTACAATCTCATGTTCTCCAAAGATCTCACTCTCATGCAGATGAATCAGTTGAATCTCTGTGAGGGTTTTTATTCCTGTAGCACACAGTAAACACACTACAGACTCCAGTAATAGTACGAGTCGTGTGGAAGAACAAGATTCTCCTGTGTTTGTCATGTGACTGTGATGTGTCCCTCCCTCCAGCTCCTATTGGCTCAGTGGAAGTGTCAATCATCTGCTCCTCCAGTGGGGTGATGAGGGTGTCCTGCTCCTCTGAGGGGGATCAGCTCCTCTACAGCTGGACTCTGAATGGAGGTCCACTGATGGATGGAAACAGCAGCATTGATCTGGATGAGGGAACTGATGGAGACATCAGCTGCAGCGTGAAGAACCACGTCAGTCACGCACAGAAGACCACTAGAGTCCAACCCTGTGCTGGTGAGATCAGTTCTGTTCATCTACAGATATCAACTACACACAGACTGACTGATTGATTGATTGATTGATTGATTGATTGATTGACTGCTGTGTTTGTGTTGTTCAGCGTCTGTGGTGTTTGTGCTGGTCTGGTGTCTTCAGCTGATGGTTCTGTTGGGTCTGTTAGGAGGTTTTCACATCTACATGAGACACACGTCAGGTGAGAGACGTTTATCATCATCATTATGGATTTGACATGCACATATTAAGAGTGTGATGATGATGATGTGATGCTTTTAGGAAAGAAGCAGGAAGATCAGAAAGTGAGGATGAGAAGATTTAGAGACGGACCTGAACACACAGCAGCAGATTCATGAGAGCAGCAGATGTTCTGTATTTTATATGATTTTTAACGTGTTTAGACACAGATGCCTATTTTTTTATTCATTTGTATGTGGAGTCAGTTTTGAATTAAAAAATAACTTTGGTATCTTTGGCATGGTAAGTTAAATTAAAATAAAATGCTTTGCAATTAAACTGTATTTCCAGTCAAGAATTGAGTTAATTCGGTTGTAGAATGCAGTTTTAACTCCTGTGAATTACTGTGTGGATACTGAACAGGATTGAACACTAAAAGGTGCCAAAGTCACGTGATTTCAGTCAATGAGTCTTAATTATGTCATAACTGTTTCAAGATTTCAGTGATTCACTGCTAGTGGGCGAGTTCAATGAACCCAACCAGCATCTATCAAGTATAGCCAGCTGCAGCCTGCAGAACGGGGCGGGGCTACATGCGTCACCCCGCCCACAAATGGTTTCATTGGCTAATGACAAGTAATGACGTCGACGCTTCTGTAAACAGGAAATGCGGTTGAGTGCATAGTTTAAGCTATACGATTCATACATGATATTAATATATCTAAAAATATTACACAATAATACTTTACATCTCCTTATATAATGTCAATGGTGTGACTGTGGAGAGGGTGAGCAGCACCAAGTTCCTGGCTCATTAATGACATAATGAACGTTTTATCAAATTAGACAAAACACATAGCTCATCTACTCACCAGTGCAGCGATGAAGTAGAAATGAAAAACTGTGTTGGTGTCATTACTTTGTCATTAACCAATGATATGAATTGTGGGTGCAGCCCCGCCCCATTCTCGCATCTATGGATGTACTCACACTAGTCGTTTTGAACCGTGCCCGAGCGCGTTTGACCCCCAAAGCCCGGTTCGTTTGACTAGTGTGATCGCTCCGTGCAGCGCCCGGGCGGTTAGTTTAGCTGGCCCTGGCCTGGTTGGAAGAGGTGGGCCAGGGCACAGTTTGGTTGGGCTTGGGCGTGGGCGTGGTACGCATGTAGTGTGAGCGCTAACCGCGCCGGAGCACGGAACAGATACTATTTTGTGTGCGCTACTGTCATCATTACGACCGCAAACATATTCTATTACTACTACTACAGTAAACTTTTCAACTAATTTAATTAAATCAAGTATGTTTAGGTTTATAACTGGTCTGGTTCTCACATTATTGATGAACAGGAATTGTAGTTTGCGAGTACAGCAGCAAATTATTTAATTAACGTCAGCTACCTCCTTAATAATCCTCTGATACAGACAAGCAAAAATCGCTGCACGGCATAATTTATAAATTTATCACGCAGAATATTAGCAAAAGTGGTTTTCTCCGTTATCTCGTATATGACGTGAGCGTGCTCCGGCCCGGTGTTGTGCCGAAATCTGTACCCCTGCCAGATTATGCATCCCCTCGTTGAAGATCCGATTGCTGAAACCCAGTCAAATTTCTCTTGAACTGCAGGAGACTGAGGTCAGACATGAAGCTGAGGCTGAAACAGGCTGCTGTTACTATGGAAACAGACTGACAGCTCTGTGCTGATGGAGACCTCGTGTGATGAGCTTGAGTAATGACAGATCTCAGTCTCATCATTTCAGTACAAACTCAGCTTCTTTATCAGGAGAAAATGTTCTTACAAACTGCAGTAATCAGTGAGAGCTTGTTAATACACTTTCAAACCACACATGCACACTGACATTATAAATATCCTCATGACAACTGCTTTATTTAGCTGTTTTTCTTGTATGTTTGACTCACAGCGTAGGTCACTTTGTCCCTCATATTTGTGTTTATGTGGTTTAATGTGAGGAATATTCAAAAAACTTCAGATATCATAGATAAACTTCTGATGGTCAGTTTTTCAGTGTTGTTAACAGGGAACATCGTCCATTATGGTTTTGTGTCAGACCTCGTGGTTTCAGACTTGTGTAAAAGTTGACAGAAGACGTGCAAATTGTGACAGATTTTATCTTTAGATTTAGGTTTAGGCTGTTACAAAAGCAACCAAAGGGTGACAAAAACAGCTTATTACTAAATAAGGTCTTTATGAAAATGTAAAACTGTAGAAAAGGTCAGGAAGGTCCCCACCAATAGAAAACCACATATGTGTGTTAGTTATTTTTGTGTTCTTGTACAAGACCTTCAACCTCAACCTGAGAATGATCTGAACTTCCCTTTCTCACAGAAACAGTGCTCTGGTCTTATAAATACTCTGTCAGCACAGATGAGTGTCAGACGGGCTCTTCTGAAAATATGTGTTGCAATATTTAAATAGTACAGTAAGAAAGGTTTGCAAGCGTATTTGTTCTTCTTAACCGTGTATATTAATGGAGCACACTTAAAATTTAACATTTTGTCACAGCTTCTGAAATTTCTGCATTTCCCAATTTTGTGAATAATTTCTGTCGTATTAACTAAATCAGGTCAAGAGATTAAATATTGTAATTAAAGGTTATTTATGCAGTTTTTATGTAAAGAGTTATATTTATATGTTCAGTTAAAGGGTAAAGACTGTGGTCTGGTTGCGGATGCCTACATGATGTTATATATAGTGCATGTTGATTCACTCAGCACACAATATTTACCATAATGCAAACACAATTAACCTCCTGCTGATTGCATTTGCATGCAAAGATTAAAGATTAACTGATTTAAGCATGCAAATATTAAAGAGTGCGAATATGATGATGCTTTTAGGAAAGAAACAGGACGATCAGAAAGCGAAAATTAGAGATTTAGAGAAGGACATGATTCATGAGAGCAGCAGTAGATCCTCGCATCTATGATAAATGATTTAGCAGATTTGTTTTATGAATCCGTTTATTGCTAATTTTATTCATTTGTCTTATGCTTTGAATGAACCAGCAATATTTTTATATCATTACATAAAACCCCTTCTGTTTATCCATAATCAAACTCCTTTATTTCTCTGAATCAGATCTGTCAGATTTCTGCTTCTGCTCTTTTACTTTATTCTGTTGGTTTTGGTTGACTTCATTTACAGCGTCTGTTTTATGTATTTAAGTAGGAGCTGTTGACCCACATTGGCCATCTCTGAAAAACTTCCTCTTTCTTCTTTCTATGTAACAGTCTTGTAATCTCCTGATGTGTCAGTAGAGCTGCTGTCTGTCAGTGAGACTCGATCTGACTCTCTTCTGCTGGACTTTAGAGAAATGATGCTCATCTTTGGACTGATGCTGCTGCTGCTGCAAACTGCTGCATGTGAGTCACTTTCACATCAAACTCTTATGATGCTGATCAGTCTCTCACATAAAAACACTGAGCTGTACCTCACTAGTTAGAAATGCTTATAAATCAGTCAAATTGTGTTTCGATAAAAATCTAGTGTTTTGCACTGCTTTCTGTGAGGGTTGTGTTCAGGACAGGGCTATTCAATTAGCTTCATTTGAGGGCCGGATTATCGAATTGAAAATTTGAAGGGGGCCAAGGGGGTGGGGGCCGTCCCGATCTCTTTTTGGAGGGCCTATAAAATTAGAAATTAAATTTAAATGCATATTCAGCAGTAAAAATAAAAACATTGAATCTAAGTAAACTTAAACAATCTTAACATAAACTATAAATTGTATGCATAAACTATATTGATTAATCTTAATTTAAGCTACAAAAGTTAATCAGCTGTGTTCTGGCAGCGGCTCACCGAAAGTGAGCCAGCTATGGCCCAGTAATGGTTGCCAGATTTAGCTAGGCTTTGGATGTGCAGATCTGGCCCGATTTGCACTGAGACACGGCACATTTAGCCACATTCGGCCTGATTACGGACCATAAGTGCTTGTCTGATTCTGGCTGAGATATGGGCATGCAGACCCGGACCAGTTTAGGTTGAGTGCTGGGCCTGGGTCTCCGTTTACAATGTGGTAAATAGTATGTAGCAGTGACACTTAAACTTAAACATTATATCTTTTACCTGCCAATGTTATGTTATTTGTTAGTGTATTTTTTATTTTAATTCCTATAAATATATTTTTTTCCTTTTATCCCACATTCTCTTTTTTCTTTAGCTACATTTGGAAATTAATGATTTCATTCATATAATGAAACAAGCTTAAAGTGGTTAAGGGAACTTTAACATTATTTTTGCCATATGAGTTTCAAGACATGCGCACCAGCTTCGACATCTAATGACAAAACTAGACAGGCTTTTTGTGCTGCTAATTGCCAGAAGACCAGAAGAACTTAATACACTGGTGAGTAAACATTTGATAATCTAACACAGGGTTCCTCAAATCTTGCCCTGGAGGGCCAATGCGCTGCAGAGTTTAGCTCCAACCCTGATCAAACTCACCTACCTGTGATTTTCTAATGATCCTGAAGACATTGATTAGCATGCTCAGGTGTGTTTGATTAATGTTAGAGCTAAACTCTGCAGGAAAGTGGATCTCGTGGGCCAGATTTGAGGATCCCTGATCTAACACAGTGGTTCCCAACCCTGGTCCTGGAGGCACGCCAACACTGCACGTTTTGAATGTCTGCTTAATAAAACACACCTGATTCAGGTCATCCGCTCATTAGTAGAGACTTCAAGACCTGAAATTGGTGTGGCAGAGAAAAGAGATATGCAAAATGTGTAGTGTTGGGGTGCCTCCAGGACCAGGGTTGGGAACCACTGATCTAACATATAATATTGTGAGTTTGCTGACATAGTGCTAGAGCAGGAGTGGCGAAATCCGGTCCTGGAGAGCTGCAGTCCTGCATAGTTCAGCTCCAACCCTAATAAAAACTCACCTGACTGAAGCTTCCTAGTAACCCTTCAGGCCTTGATTAGCTTGTTCAGGTGTGTTTGATTAGGGTTGAAGCAAAATTCTGCAGGGCTGCAGCTCTCCAGGAATTGAGTTTGACACCACTGGTCTATAGTATTGCGGCTGATCTCTTTTTTTTTTTTTT
>NW_015506791.1:151953-170704 GCF_001515645.1 Sinocyclocheilus grahami
AAAAAAAAAAAAAAAAGCTTTACAGTGTGTGTGTGTTTTGTTCTTCAGGTCTGGATCGGTTCTGCAGGTTTGATCAGTCTGATCCCTGTTACGCAGCTTTGGGACACAAACTCAATCTGCTGATGGTGCTGGACGCTAGTAAATATTACCGGGAGTTACGTAAGAGGATGGACAACACAGCAGATTATCCAGTTTGTCTATTAATTAATGACATGATGAGAAATTGTGATCTTTATAATAACAGACCTGAAGTGACCGTCATTAATGGGACTCTGATAATAAACCGTGTGAACAGTGCAGATTCAGGGAATTACAAATTATATTTCCCTGACTCATGGTACTCAGAAGATCTTCAAGTGATTGTTGAAGGTACAGAAACTCTCTCATCAGACTCATTACAATCTCATGTTCTCCAAAGATCTCACTCTCATGCAGATCAATCCGTTGAATCTCTGTGAAGGTTTTTATTCCTGTAGCACACAGTAAACACACTACAGACTCCAGTAATAGTATGAGTCGTGTGGAAGAACAAGATTCTCCTGTGTTTGTCATGTGACTGTGATGTGTCCCTCCCTCCAGCTCCTATTGGCTCAGTGGAAGTGTCAATCAACTGCTCCTCCAGTGGGGTGATGAGGGTGTCCTGCTCCTCTGAGGGGGATCCGCTCCTCTACAGCTGGACTCTGAATGGAGGTCCACTGATGGATGGAAACAGCAGCATTGATCTGGATGAGGGAACTGATGGAGACATCAGCTGCAGCGTGAAGAACCACGTCAGTCACGCACAGAACACCATTAGACTCAAACCCTGTGCTGGTGAGATCAGTTCTGTTCATCTACAGATATCAACTACACAGACTGATTGATTGATTGATTGATGTGTTTGTGTTGTTCAGTGTGTTCAGTGTCTGTGGTGTTTGTGCTGGTCTGGTGTCTTCAGCTGATGGTTCTGTTGGGTCTGTTAGGAGGTTTTCACATCTACATGAGACACACGTCAGGTGAGAGACGTTTATCATCATCATTATGGATTTGACATGCAGATATTAAGAGTGTGAAGATGATGATGATGTGATGCTTTTAGGAAAGAAGCAGGAAGATCAGAAAGTGAGGATGAGAAGATTTAGAGAAGGACCTGAACACACAGCAGAAGATTCATGAGAGCAGCAGATCTTCTGTATTTTATATGATTTTTAACATGTTTAGACACAGATGTCTATTTTTTATTCATTTGTAAGTGGTAAGTGATTCACTGCTAGTGGGTGACTTCAGTGAACCCATCAACCAGCATTTATATGTCTTTTTACAGTTTTATAAATTTGTTGACATTTATAATGACAGTTGTATAAAAGCAAGAGTAGTAGGCATGTTAATCTCTTAAATCTCTTATTAGTCTGATTAACCAAGCTCTCCATAAAACAAACAAATCAAGTTAATAAAAGACAAGTGAACAAAATAACACAGACACTTCATATTTAAAGGCATTAGATGATTTGTTAATTGGATTTGAGTATATTACACTTAAAATTAATAATTTTAAATGGTGTTTTATGCATGTTTGGACTGCGTTTTTGTTTCATTTACATCTAACCAGCAAGCGTCACCAGCGTGTAGCGTGTTCCAAAGCAAAAGGTTCGTTTTTAAACCTAAAATCCACAATGAATCCTGATATTTTTGTATCAAATGTATTCTAGTCCTAATAAAAAAATTTGAAAAACACTGAAGGTTTGATCAGAACCAACACTGGATTACATGATCAAATCCTTTTTTTTTTTTCCTCTGAACAAACCATTTTTTAATATTTGACCCAATCCGATTGCTGAAACCCAGTCAAATTTCTCTTGAACTGCAGGAGACTGAGGTCAGACATGAAGCTGAGGCTGAAACAGGCTGCTGTTACTATGGAAACAGACTGACAGCTCTGTGCTGATGGAGACCTCGTGTGATGAGCTTGAGTAATGACAGATCTCAGTCTCATCATTTCAGTACAAACTCAGCTTCTTTATCAGGAGAAAATGTTCTTACAAACTGCAGTAATCAGTGAGAGCTTGTTAATACACTTTCAAACCACACATGCACACTGACATTATAAATATCCTCATGACAACTGCTTTATTTAGCTGTTTTTCTTGTATGTTTGACTCACAGCGTAGGTCACTTTGTCCCTCATATTTGTGTTTATGTGGTTTAATGTGAGGAATATTCAAAAAACTTCAGATATCATAGATAAACTTCTGATGGTCAGTTTTTCAGTGTTGTTAACAGGGAACATCGTCCATTATGGTTTTGTGTCAGACCTCGTGGTTTCAGACTTGTGTAAAAGTTGACAGAAGACGTGCAAATTGTGACAGATTTTATCTTTAGATTTAGGTTTAGGCTGTTACAAAAGCAACCAAAGGGTGACAAAAACAGCTTATTACTAAATAAGGTCTTTATGAAAATGTAAAACTGTAGAAAAGGTCAGGAAGGTCCCCACCAATAGAAAACCACATATGTGTGTTAGTTATTTTTGTGTTCTTGTACAAGACCTTCAACCTCAACCTGAGAATGATCTGAACTTCCCTTTCTCACAGAAACAGTGCTCTGGTCTTATAAATACTCTGTCAGCACAGATGAGTGTCAGACGGGCTCTTCTGAAAATATGTGTTGCAATATTTAAATAGTACAGTAAGAAAGGTTTGCAAGCGTATTTGTTCTTCTTAACCGTGTATATTAATGGAGCACACTTAAAATTTAACATTTTGTCACAGCTTCTGAAATTTCTGCATTTCCCAATTTTGTGAATAATTTCTGTCGTATTAACTAAATCAGGTCAAGAGATTAAATATTGTAATTAAAGGTTATTTATGCAGTTTTTATGTAAAGAGTTATATTTATATGTTCAGTTAAAGGGTAAAGACTGTGGTCTGGTTGCGGATGCCTACATGATGTTATATATAGTGCATGTTGATTCACTCAGCACACAATATTTACCATAATGCAAACACAATTAACCTCCTGCTGATTGCATTTGCATGCAAAGATTAAAGATTAACTGATTTAAGCATGCAAATATTAAAGAGTGCGAATATGATGATGCTTTTAGGAAAGAAACAGGACGATCAGAAAGCGAAAATTAGAGATTTAGAGAAGGACATGATTCATGAGAGCAGCAGTAGATCCTCGCATCTATGATAAATGATTTAGCAGATTTGTTTTATGAATCCGTTTATTGCTAATTTTATTCATTTGTCTTATGCTTTGAATGAACCAGCAATATTTTTATATCATTACATAAAACCCCTTCTGTTTATCCATAATCAAACTCCTTTATTTCTCTGAATCAGATCTGTCAGATTTCTGCTTCTGCTCTTTTACTTTATTCTGTTGGTTTTGGTTGACTTCATTTACAGCGTCTGTTTTATGTATTTAAGTAGGAGCTGTTGACCCACATTGGCCATCTCTGAAAAACTTCCTCTTTCTTCTTTCTATGTAACAGTCTTGTAATCTCCTGATGTGTCAGTAGAGCTGCTGTCTGTCAGTGAGACTCGATCTGACTCTCTTCTGCTGGACTTTAGAGAAATGATGCTCATCTTTGGACTGATGCTGCTGCTGCTGCAAACTGCTGCATGTGAGTCACTTTCACATCAAACTCTTATGATGCTGATCAGTCTCTCACATAAAAACACTGAGCTGTACCTCACTAGTTAGAAATGCTTATAAATCAGTCAAATTGTGTTTCGATAAAAATCTAGTGTTTTGCACTGCTTTCTGTGAGGGTTGTGTTCAGGACAGGGCTATTCAATTAGCTTCATTTGAGGGCCGGATTATCGAATTGAAAATTTGAAGGGGGCCAAGGGGGTGGGGGCCGTCCCGATCTCTTTTTGGAGGGCCTATAAAATTAGAAATTAAATTTAAATGCATATTCAGCAGTAAAAATAAAAACATTGAATCTAAGTAAACTTAAACAATCTTAACATAAACTATAAATTGTATGCATAAGCTATATTGATTAAGCTTTATTTAAGCTACAAAAGTTAATCAGCTGTGTTCTGGCAGCGGCTCACCGAAAGTGAGCCAGCTATGGCCCAGTAATGGTTGCCAGATTTAGCTAGGCTTTGGATGTGCAGATCTGGCCCGATTTGCACTGAGACACGGCACATTTAGCCACATTCGGCCTGATTACGGACCATAAGTGCTTGTCTGATTCTGGCTGAGATATGGGCATGCAGACCCGGACCAGTTTAGGTTGAGTGCTGGGCCTGGGTCTCCGTTTACAATGTGGTAAATAGTATGTAGCAGTGACACTTAAACTTAAACATTATATCTTTTACCTGCCAATGTTATGTTATTTGTTAGTGTATTTTTTATTTTAATTCCTATAAATATATTTTTTTCCTTTTATCCCACATTCTCTTTTTTCTTTAGCTACATTTGGAAATTAATAATGAAACAAGCTTAAAGTGGTTAAGGGAACTTTAACATTATTTTTGCCATATGAGTTTCAAGACATGCGCACCAGCTTTGACATCTAATGACAAAAGTAGACAGGCTTTTTGTGCTGCTAATTGCCAGAAGACCAGAAGAACTTAATACACTGGTGAGTAAACATTTGATAATCTAACACAGGGTTCCTCAAATCTTGCCCTGGAGGGCCAATGCGCTGCAGAGTTTAGCTCCAACCCTGATCAAACTCACCTACCTGTGATTTTCTAATGATCCTGAAGACATTGATTAGCATGCTCAGGTGTGTTTGATTAATGTTAGAGCTAAACTCTGCAGGAAAGTGGATCTCGTGGGCCAGATTTGAGGATCCCTGATCTAACACAGTGGTTCCCAACCCTGGTCCTGGAGGCACGCCAACACTGCACGTTTTGAATGTCTGCTTAATAAAACACACCTGATTCAGGTCATCCGCTCATTAGTAGAGACTTCAAGACCTGAAATTGGTGTGGCAGAGAAAAGAGATATGCAAAATGTGTAGTGTTGGGGTGCCTCCAGGACCAGGGTTGGGAACCACTGATCTAACATATAATATTGTGAGTTTGCTGACATAGTGCTAGAGCAGGAGTGGCGAAATCCGGTCCTGGAGAGCTGCAGTCCTGCATAGTTCAGCTCCAACCCTAATAAAAACTCACCTGACTGAAGCTTCCTAGTAACCCTTCAGGCCTTGATTAGCTTGTTCAGGTGTGTTTGATTAGGGTTGAAGCAAAACTCTGCAGGGCTGCAGCTCTCCAGGAATTGAGTTTGACACCACTGGTCTATAGTATTGCGGCTGATCTCTTTTTTTTTTTTTTCCCTCGTCGCCGGAGAAACACCCAACGCTTCCGGTGGCTGGGTGCGCTATCCGGATGGTGACCGTCGCTCTCTCCCTCGTAGCCAGAAGCCTCGCTCGCCTTTCTGATTTCACAAGTGCTTTTCACGGTCTCCGATGTCCCACGGCAGAACACAAATGGCAGCGAATGTGTGAAACAGTTTCAACACACACAACCTCAGTATATGCAATGAAATGTGTGAGCTGTGTCATTTAAAGGCAGCGATGTCTCAAGAACTCCTTATAACTAGTGATGGGACAATTGATTCCGCAGCTCCGATGCTCCGACGCAGTTTTCAAAACACTATTGTATCACACACTGTGCCGATGCTTGTATCGAAATGACGACACCACGTGATTGATGACGTTTGAAGCTTCGAACGTCATGCAGTATCAGAAGGTTGGGACAGCTGGTTTGAAAAAAATGGCGCTTCACGATCCCACCTGATGCATAAAAGGATTATTCAGTCACTTTGATGGCTGTCAGTCGGACATTTAATCATGTTTATAGCTGGGGTCTCAGAGATCCCAAACACAGCATAAGGGTATAACAGCTCACCCAAAATATTTTTTTTCAGCTACCCACGTCAATTATTAATTATGATCACGTGTTTGTGTATTTTATATTATTGATCGATATGTGAATCCGTTGACCAAGCTATAGGCTACATGACACGAGTTGTGGTCTCATTGGCACAAATTAATTTAGATGAGATTATATCTGATTAGATATTGTATTGATCCCAGATTGATTCCACTCTTGAATGTCACAGACTTCCGAAGCTTTGTTTGATCACATGCTTTTTCAAACCCTCCTCTGCTCTGCAATGATTTGTCAGTAAAGGTGGAGAAAACAAGTCCGACCACCAGATGTCGCTAATGCACACTGTGTTAAAAGCTTCGAGTAATGAACCGTTTTTCGGCACAATTTCATGAAAGCCTCAAATGCTTCAGAAAGCCTTGGTTTCCCATCACTACGTATTACTCCGAGAAACTCAATGTTAACCCACACTGTGAGCTAACTGTATCTTAGAAGTCCAATTATGAATATACTCAGTTTTAAACAAAATTAAACAAACTAAAATCACATTTTTCTCACGACTCTCTGATGGACCTCTTCCTTACCCAATAGCGTTACATTCACCTATTGGGGAGGCGGGTTTAAGCTGTTAAGCATCCAATCACTAAACATAAGACAAGCTTGATTGTACACACCACGTTTTTCACATGTGCATTTCAAACGTCCCCAAGTGATTATCGGCCGATAATGATCGGTAGCCGATCAATTGGAGCACCCCTAATTTAGAACGGCGGGAATTTAAAAAAATGTACTTCTTTAAACCTGACAGCGTCTTATTATCCGTAAAGACATCCGTCAGAATATACATCGAAAAAAAAATTAGGGGAAAAACCAAGATTACTACTCGAGCTGTCTCTTTTCTGCACGTTATAAGGGAAACAAATGAGCACCTCCCTAAGAGTTCGTTTGGAGCGCATAACTTACATTTGATATTGCTGACATGTTTCAGATGAAGTTCTGAAGGTACAAACTCCTCTTTCAGTTTTCTGAAGTAGTTATTCAAGTGCCTCACCACAACCCATTGTAATGCTGCGTGAGTATAAGGTCGTAAGTACATTGCATTAAACATACGTTCAAAACTATAGGTTTTTGAATAACAGTAATAATAGCGTAGCTACTGTATATCTTGTATAAATAGCCATGCAATAAGGATAGACACAAATGTGTTACATTTCCTTTTATTTTGTTATAATTCCGTGTTGTGTAATTTAAAATCCTCGCCTGGATTGTAAAGTTGTAAAGTATTTTTCATGTTTATGATATTTTGGAATGACTGAAGATCTGCGCAGAATTCAATAATCTTGTGAATGGACCGCAGCAAGTCCTTCTGCAGTTGTTACGAGCCCCTGCTGTTTTTCTTTTTTTCCTTTCCTGAGTGCAGCTGCTAGTTGGATGGGGGCGGAGACTAGTACAAACACCTGAGGCCTCTGCCTGTTTAAGAGCTGCTGGTGGCACTTCAATGGCTGCTTGCCCTGGGAACGTTTTTGTGTTTGGTTTTGGTTTTCCTTGTACTCTTGTGTTTAAGGATGGTGAGTGATTGCTTGTTTAGTTACCACAGCGTACATAGAAAGCATAGGTTAGAGAGCTGACCCAGAAGACTTTTGCTGTGTTTGATTTCTTCCTCAGGAGATGGGACGTTTTCTTAACTCTTGAGTTAGTGGTAGTTTCAATTAATTAGCTCACCAGTCCTTATTTATGATTTGTTTATTTAAATACTTGGACTGCTATATTTGTTTTCTAGAATGCTTTGTAATATTTATGCAATACTACTTTTGTGTTTTTTAGCATGCTTTTGTATTTGATGCATTGCTACTTTGGGCATGTCCTTTGGCTGCATTTAGTAGTTTGAAAGGTGGGTTTTGACCCATTTTTGCTGTTCTTTTTGTGCAAACTACGTTTGCTGGAGTTTGTTTTATGAGGTAAAATTCCTGTATTTGCTTAATTTTATTTTATAGTAGGTTTTCTCACTACATTTTTGGAACCTTTTGTCAGGGGAAGTTTTGTGATGGAGGATTTTGATTTAAAGAAGTTTGTTCAGTCTCCTTCATTAAAACAGCTTTATAGCTGTAGGAAAGCAGAACTACAATAAATGGCAGATTCTGATAAAACCGATTGTTCGTGGTGCACGTCGCAAGGCTGCCATGAGACAAATTTGATCTGCATTAGTACATCAAAAAGTATTTTCAAGTGATGCTGCTTCAAAATTTTCGTGGACTAGTCTATTTGATTTGCATAAATCCTCATTTGTTGAAAAGTCTCAGAATGTGAAGGAACTAGAACTTGAATTTTCATTTAAAGAACTGCAGGTTAAAGGAAAAACCAATTGCAAGTGACCGAGCTGAAAAGGTTAGAACTGGAGTCAGGAAAACTGGAGATTGAGAGAACTCCTGCGTTTGAAAAACTAGAACTTCGAGCAGTTACACAAAGTCAAACGGCTATAACATCTAAAGCTAGTGCTGACTTGTTGATTTATTTAAATACTTTTTTTTTTTTGCCGTTTTCCTATTTTTGGTTATATTCATTTACCTGTATAATAAAACTTTAACTTTTTGCCCTGGCCACTGTGGTATTTGTTGCCTTTAGAACGGCTTTCTTATGTTGGTCCCTGAACGGGGTCGTAACACAGTTGTATCCATCAAAATGCTATGCAGACATAATGGAAATGACTTTCACATTGTAGAGCTTGGAGAAAAGTTGTAAGTAAATTTGATCTGGAGTTGTGGGGGTGTGTACTGTGTTAGACTATCTGGGACTTGTCACCGAAAGAAACTCATTCAGGTTTAGAACAACTTGAGGTTTAGTAAATGACAATTTTTCTTTTTTTGGTGAACCCTTTAACAATGTTTAGACATTTGCATTGGAAAACAGCTTCAAAATTTAAAGAACATAATTTGACGTATTATTTTCCCTTCAATTTATTTACTTGAATTTTCTATAATTGGTTTTTAAAAGGTCTTTATAAAGTCTTGAATTTATCTTCATAAACCCAGCAGAAACCCTGTTTATGGACATTTTTGATTATTTTGCTGAATGCAGTTGTGAATCCTGAAAATGTTCAGGCTCATAGCAGTGCTGGCATATTGGCCATTAGCAACTTTGCTTAAAGGTTTAGTTCACCCAAAAACGAAAATAGTTTTAAAGGTTTTATGACTTTCTTCTTTCAGATGAATCCAAACTGAGTTATATAAAAAATTGTCCTGGCTCTTCCAAGCTTTATAATGGCAGTAGGCAGATGTTTTTTTTTTTTCCAAAAAAGTAGAGTGCATCCATTCATCCATAAAACGTGCCTCAAACAGCTCTGGGGGTGAATAAAGGCCTCCTGTAGCAAATCGATGCATTTTTGTAAGAAAAATATCCATATTTAAATTGTTATAAACACATTCTCTCACTTTCGCTGACTGTCATACAAGCAAGCCGTTCTGGGCCGATGACGTAGGACGTATGCATCAGGTCTCCTCTTTGCTTGTATCAAAATCCTCCTACATTTCTTTACAAATCCTCAAATCCTTGTGTACTTCTAATTTGTGACCGGTGTTTTGTTTTGCTGTCTCTCCTCCACCTTCGTCACTAATCACTGCCGCATGCGCTACGCCTATGTCCTACGTCAGGGTTCCTCAAATCTTGCCCTGGAGGGCCAATGCGCTGCAGAGTTTAGCTCCAACCCTGATCAAACTCACCTACCTGTGATTTTCTAATGATCCCGAAGACATCGATTTGCATGCTCAGGTGTGTTTGATTAGGGTTAGAGCTAAACTCTGCAGGAAAGTGGATCTTGTGGAAATTTGAGGATCCCTGTCCCATGTCATCCGCCCAGAACGGCTTGCTCGTATGACAGTCAGCAGAAGTGAGAGAACGTGTTTATAACGATTTAAATATGGATATTTTTCTTACAAAAACGCATCGATTTGCTACGGGAGGATTTTTTTACTCCCCCCGGACCCGTGTGAGGCACGTTGTATTATGGATGCGCGTGCTTTATTTTACGTCTTTTGGACTGTTGAAAAAAAAAAATGAAAAAAAACCCGCCTACTGCCATTTAAAAGATCTTGGAAGAGCCAGGACAATTTTTAATATAATACGATTGGGTTCATCTGTAAGACGAAAGTCATACACACCTAGGATGCCATGAGGGTGAGTAATTGCGCTAATTTAAATTTTTGGGTGAACTAACCCTTTAAGAGTCATGCTTTTCTCTGGAACATGCAGTGCAACAGACTATTATTTAAAAGGAATATCTCTTGACACTAAGATATTTTCAGTTCATTATTAAAATGGTGGGACAGATTAGACTGAATTGCAAGCAGGCAAAATTGGATTAAGGAAAAAAAACCTCATACGTTGCATTGGTTTGTCACATTTTATGACATTCAGAAATCATGTAAAATACCGGTAAAGAAAATAACAAAAAACCCTTTTTTAGCCTAGTTGGTTCCGGAGGTGTTTTTTTCCACATTTGAGTTTTTTGTTGGCTGCACATCCATGATGCGAATCTCCCGTTCCACCACATCCCAAGGTGCTCTATTGGATTGAGATCTGGTGACTGTGAAGGCCATTTGAGTAAAGTGAACTCATTGTCATGTTCAAGAAACTAGTCTGAGATGATTTGAGTTTTGTGACGATGCATTATCCTGCTGGAAGTAGCCATCAGAAGATGGGTACACTGTAGTCATAAATGGATGGACATGGTCAGCAACAATACTCAGGTAGGCTGTGGCATTTAAACGATGCTTGTCCGATTTTAGTGAGCCTGTGCGAATTGTAGCCTCCGTTTCCTGTTCTTAGCTGACAGGAGCGGCACCCAGTGTGGTCTTCTGCTGCTGTAGCCCATCTGCTTCAGGGTTCGATGTGTTGTGCGTTCAGATATGGTATTCTGCATACCTTGGTTGTAACAAGTTGTTGTTTGAGTTACTGTTGCCTTTCTATCATCTCTAACCAGTCTGCCCATTCTCCTCTGACCTCAACAAGGCATTTTCGTCCACACAACTGCCGCTCACTGGATATTTTCTCTTTTTCGGACCATTTTCTGTAAACCCTAGAGATGGTTGTGCGTGAAAATCCCAGTAGATCAGCAGTTTTTTAAATGCTCAGACCAGCCCGTCTGGCACCAACAACCATTCCACGTTCAAAGTCACTTAAATCCCCTTTCTTCCCCATTCTGATGCTCGGTTTGAACTTCAGCAAGTCGTCTTCACATCTAGATGCCTAAATGCATTGAGTTGCTGCCATGTGATTGGCTGATTAGCAATTTGTGTTACCAAGCAATTGAACAGGTGTACCTAATAAAGTGGCCGGTGAGCATGTGTATGTATATATATATATATTGGTTTCTCATTTTGACCAATAACTTGCACTATGGTGGGAGGAGTGCATGTAAACTTGTGCAGAGTTAATATGCAGTGTTTAACCTTCTGACTTGTCATATTGAGGTATGAAATTTAAAATAATCCTTATGGTTTTGATGTGACAAATTGAAATGCAACTATTTATGTTTCTCAGTCCCATGCCGAGGTTATTTATTATACATCACACTTTCAAGTGTCGGTTCAGATCTTTAGACGGGTGTGTGTGTGTGTTTGTTTGTAATTATTTTTATTTTTTTTCAATTGTCAGTTGATGTGTCGACAGCAAATTGCTTGTTCAATTTAAATGTGAATGAAAGTGTTGTCTCTATTATTAATTACATTAAATAAAAAAAGTGTTTTGTCATCTTTATTTAAAATTTTAAGGCAGTGGGGTAACATTTGCTTTTATCGATTCAAGTTAAACAAAAATCCCAGTTAACAACATGATTCAGGTTGACTGGACTAGGAAATAATAGTCAAGTCAACTTGAACAAATGTATTACCTTGACTAATTCCACTCTAATGGGAAGTTGTTTCAACAAGAAATATATTGTCAAGATAACAAAAAAAAATTAGGCAGCGGGGTAACCATAACAAGGTGACAAGGACGAGAGACATGGGGATACATTTGCAAAGCTTTTATTCAAAGGCGTGGTCAGAAACAGGCGAGGGTCAGACAATGGCAACAGGTATATAAAGGGCAAGACACAAGAATAGTCCAGTAAACGGGCGTGGTCTCTCTCCGGCGAACAATGTCCAAACAGAGTAATTCAAAGGATTAATCCAAACACAGGCGATGGTCCAAGCGAGGGGTAATCAGTATCCGAACAGGGCGAGACGAGAGGGGTAATTCAGGATGCACAGGCAAGAATCAGAACACGAGAAAACAGGCAAGACTATGACTAGACTATGGAAAACTCAAACAATGACAGGGAATTGGCTCTGTGAAGTAGCTACGCTAAACAGCATAAATGCTTAAACAATACTCTGCGATCTGAACAGGAACTGAGTGAGTGTAATACAGTGTGTGTGTGATTGGTTACAGCTGTGTGCAATCAGTGCAATGGATGATGGGAAATGTAGTCCATGGTGACGTGTAACAGTCTGTGTAATGAGAGAGTCAATATGATGGACGAGTGACCTCTGGTGGCGATCGGACGGAAGTCCATGGACAGGATTCGTAAAAGTAACAACGTTTTTTTAGTTGACTCAACAAATGTGTTACAGTGTAGTTGGTTATTGGCATAAATATTACCACTGGCTGTTTATTATTACTTAAAAAGCACATATTAATGTCTTATTCTGCAAGACCTTATTCTAAATCCTTAATCCTTCCCAATTCTTAAACTTAACCACTACTTTACTAAGTATTAATAAGCAGTAATTAGGAGTATATTGAGGCAAAAGTCATAGTTAATAGTTAGTTAATAGTGAGAATTGGACCTTAAAATAAAGTGTGACCAGAATAATTTATGTAGTTATCTATTATTTATTTGAAAGAAATAAAAGAACCGTTTCATGTCTATCGTTGTACCAATAACTTGTCGAGGTTGATAAAGGATTTAGAAAGTAATTAGTAATAAGTAATTAAATACTTTTTGGAGTGTAATTTGTACGATAATCTAATTACACTGTTGAAGATGTAACTAGTAACTAGTAATTAATTACTTTTTTAGAGTAACTTACCCAACACTGGTTGAGTGACATCATTAACAATTAGTATTAATAAGCAGTAATTAGGAGAATATTGAGGCAAAAGTCATAGTTAATAGTTAGTTAATAGTGAGAATTGGACCTTAAAATAAAGTGTGACCAGAATAATTTATGTAGTTATCTATTATTTATTTGAAAGAAATAAAAGAACCGTTTCATGTCTATCGTTGTACCAATAACTTGTCGAGGTTGATAAAGGATTTAGAAAGTAATTAGTAATAAGTAATTAAATACTTTTTGGAGTGTAATTTGTACGATAATCTAATTACACTGTTGAAGATGTAACTAGTAACTAGTAATTAATTACTTTTTTAGAGTAACTTACCCAACACTGGTTGAGTGACATCATTAACAATTAGAATAGAGTCCGCGTCAAGGCGAGCTATTCTATCGGCCTATTGAGTATTAAATTACTGCAGTAGGCGTCGTCAAGTCAACTAAGTTTTACGCGTTAAGGCGAGCTTTCAGAAGGTTCAATTACCTTGGACCAACAGGCTAATGTGTTGTGACGAGTCTGAGGTTTTCACTTCTCAGCCATGTCGACGGCCATTACCCCCGCCAAAGGGAATGAGTAGAAGATCTGGGAGGTTGCATCCCGCCCGTGTCCATCCTCATGTGGAGCTACCATCTCAGGCAAGGACCTTCACCCCATGTGCATCATGTGTATGGGCCATAAGCACACTCAAACGCTGCTGGCGGATCCACAGACATGCACTCACTGTGAAAATCCTGGAAAGGAGGCTCAGAGTGGCGGTGGCTAACAAGTAGGACCCATGTCTGTCTGGAGCGGCCACACAATCTGCGGCATCTGACCATCTCATGCGAGCTAGTATGAGCTGGGCGGACATGATGGAAGCCAAATCCCCCAAGCCAAAGCCGGACCCCCAGCTGTAGAGTCTTCAGTGGCTTATCACCTCCATCCGAATCGGCGCTCCTCTGCATCCTCTCAGATTTCGCTGCAGAGTAAAATGAAGAGGCTGACCGCTTCGATATAGCAGAGGATGTATAAATACGTGGGGCAGTCCGTGTGCTCGCTGAACACGATGACTTTACTGTCAGCGTATCAAGCAGAGATTTAGGAGAAAATGGGGTGGCCGTTGGACTCAGGAGCGCCGAACCCAGCACTCTGGGATGAAATTTGCATCGTGAATGATCTGATTCTGCACTCTTCTCATGGCGCGGTTCAAGGCTGTGGTCAAGTGATGGGCTTGCCTGTGTCAGGTGAGAGAGCGTTATGGTTAAACCTGTCAGGCTTGGGCGACGCGCAGAAATCAGAGGTAATGAATGCTGCTTACGACCCTACTAATGGGTTGTTTGGCCCAGCCCTCGAGAAAATTAGGGAAACCAGCACCCTCAGGAAACAGAAGGATGAAGCTTTTAAACTCTGTTTGCCACGTAAGCAAGCGCCGCGACCACCCTCTCAACCGCCATGACAGGGCTTTGCAGCAGCCGCAGCAGCGAGAGGGAGACCGGTAGGCGTACGGTGTACGGAGTGTACGGAGGACTTCTTTCTGCCCGGAGAGCCCTTTGACGTGCATGCACAGTTCTTCTGTGGGTTCTTCAGAGTGGTGCCCGAGGAGTAGAGCCGTCAGGGCTTTTTTCCCCGTTATTTTGTAATTCCAAAGAAAGGGGGCACAGCCCTTCGTCCAATCCTGGACCTTCATGTGTTAAACAAGCACCTACGAAAATATTCGTTCAGAATGTTAACACACAAAGCGCTTTGTCAGTCAATTTGTCAGAATCGATCTGTCAGATGCTTATTTTCACATAGACATTTACCCCTCTCACAGGAAATTTCTCAGATTTGCATACCGAGGCACAGGATACGAGTTTCAAATTATTCCGTTCGGACTAGCTTTAGCTCCAAGGGTTTTTACCAAGTGTGTGGAAGCGACCCTGTTCCCATTAAGGAACAAGGGAGTAAGAATATTCACGTACATAGACGATTATCTGATATACTCATCGTCAAGAGAGCAAGCAGTGATAGACGCAGAGATGGTGTTAAATCATCTCAGCAGCTTGGGGTTCAGGATCAACATGATAAAGAGCCGTTTGGAGCCCTCTCAACAAACAGAATATCTGGGGCTCAGCATAGACTCCCTCTCATATCGAGTTACACTGACAGATGGGAGGGTTGCATCTTTCACACAATGTATCGCCCGCTTTCAGATGGGGAAAGTGTTTTCGTACAGACTGTGCTTATGAATGCTGGGTCTAATGGCTTTGGTGATTTCTGTAGTACATTAGTACATTGTAGTACAAAAAACATATAAATTATATAGAGTTGCTAGCAGTGTGAGAAATCGGCAGGCCAGCACCCCTTGAATAGTCGTTTTATGAAAAGGGCACGCCGTAAACATCCAGTTTCCAGACAGATGGTTCCTTTATGGGATTTATCCATCGTCCTAGAAGCTCTTTCTCAACACCCTTTTGAGCCATTGGAGGGAATTGGGCTTTATTTGCTCTCTCTTAAGACGGTTCTGCTCATGGCTTTAGTAACAGCAAGCGTGTGTGTGAGTGACTTACATGCTTTGTCTTAGTCTGTCTTGTTTCCAGTTCTCTCCAGGGCTCACTAAGGTTTCCTTTCGCCCCAAACCCGGCTTTTGTGCTTAAGGTAGTTGACTTAGCCTATAGGTGCCCATCTACTGAGCTGGAAGCTTTTCACCCTCCTCCATTCTCTTCTCCATGGGAGCAGAGGTTGAATTCATTATGCCCGGTACGGGCGCTTCATATGTATGTGAAAAGAACAGCAGGTATTAGGACTCATGTCCAGCTGTTTTGGTTGTGGGCTACTCCTCACAAAGGGAAGCCGTTGCCTCTGTCAATATCATTGGATCATAGAGGCTATATCTTTAGCCCATATTTGCAAGGGTCTTCAACTGCCTAAGGGCTTTAGAGCCCACTTCACTTGGGGATGGCTACATCCTGGGCCTCACTCAGGGGAGTTTCGGTTCAATATATTTGTTCAGCAGCAAGTTGGGCTACGCCGCATACTTTTGTGCAGTTCTATAGACTGGACGTGTCTGAGCCATCCTTAGCACACGCAGTGCTGGGAGCCAGTTTGTCTGTGCACATTTAAGTGCTATGAGGATAGCAGTGGCATGGGTGCAATCCGGGAGTGGTCTTTATCTCCCATAGTGAAACACAGAGCGAAGTTCGAAAAAGAATGATGGGTTACTTAAACATAAACCCGGGTTCTTTGATAACAGAGTGAGGTGTTTCACCAGCACTTCCATCCTTGCATGGGGACAAATTTACATGATATTAAAAGTGGGGGTGACACGTCCCCCGCGTGATCCACACCCATGTCCATAATGTAGATTTAATTATATGATAAGTTCACATAAATAAGATTATAATTAAATCCATGTTGTTCTGAGTGAAATGAGATCAGATGGTGGTGAATGAGTGCAGCTATAGTTGTAGTTTTCTCCTGCAGGAGTCGCTCTCTACATCAGCAGCTCTGAGCAGCTACAAACTCAACGGGTCCCATGAGTCTCTGCTCCAGTCAACAGAAGATCACAGTCATCTCTTCATTCACATGTGAACTGACTGCATCCGAGTCAAACATTATCACACACTCACTGAGATACAGACATTACACACAGCTGCATGTAGACCTGATTCTGCGTTACTCTCAATAAAACTGCCCAGAGCATTTCATGAATACAGTAAAGATACTGTTTTATTTGATTTGCAGGAGAATCTGTGAAATATTTTGCATAATTTGTTAATTTACATCAATTGGAAACAAATCCTGCCCACTTGTTGCTTCCAAAACAAGATTCTTTGCACTTTTTAGAAAGTGTGCCTGAAAATTGTTCCTTTTTTCTTAGTTCCACTTGTTTTAGATGTATTGTAGTGCAAACTAACAGCATGTGTCTTCCCCCATAAGAGGAAACTTCCTCGTTCCTTATTGAAGAGGTCAGAGGTTTCCTCATGTCAGTCCAGTGTGTGTCTCACCGTGAAGACATTTGTCTTGATGAGAGCCAGAACACAGACGATCTGAAGCAGCATTGCACTCTTCTGCTGGGATTGGGCTCTTCTGGAATCTGTATTTAAGAGAAATTATGATAATCTTTGGACTGATGTTGCTGCTGCAAACTGCTGCATGTTGTTGGCACAGCCATTTTGCGTATAATAACTGGTAAATTATATTTATTTATACGGAGGGAAAAACATGCTCACTACTCGGTATTCTGATGAACCGGAACTGCCTTTATTTGCATATGTCCCTTTTTGGAAGACAGGTCACATGATATGAGCAGTGTGAGGGCACACCCAATACAAACGTTAACACCCCCACTTGCTCTCATACTGTACAATACTGTATATCATTATAACAACATAACATATGGATACAGTCTTGCATCTCCCTTGTGTTGGATTTACATACCAAACATAAAACTTTTGAATTTTTTTAGTTTAAATTTTGTCACTGGTTTAATCATGACATCAGCCACCATTTCTTCTGTGGGACAATACTCAACTGTCACTTTGCCATCACTGAGTGCTGATCGAATGAAATGATATCGTACATCGACATGCTTGCATCTTTGACGACACACTGGGTTCTTTGATAGAGCAATGGCACCTTGGTTATCTTCAAATATTTGTACAGGCATATACAGACAGTCATTTTCCATACTGTTCAACAACTGTACAAGATACATGCTTTCTTGTGCGGTTACAGCCAGTGCCATATACTCTGCTTCACATGTGGATAAAGCAACTGTGGACTGTTTCTTTGACTTCCAAGAGATCAGAGGACCATCTTGAGTAAGACTAAAACAGTACCCTGTTGTACTCCTTCTGTCATCTAGATCTGACGCCCAGTCAGCATCACTGTATGCCACAAGTTTAAGTTTTTCATCACTTTTCTTGTAACATAGTTCATGATCAATTGTACCTTTCAAGTACCTCATTACATGTTTAACTGTAGACCAGTGTTGTTCGTTTGGGTTAGACAAATATTGAGACAGTTTACTAACAACCCAACTTAGATCAGGTCTAGTACATGTCATCAGATAGATCAAACTACCTACTGCCTCACGGTACTTCTTAGGATCAACAGGATCACTATCACTGCTGTAATCCAGCTTTTGCTCACATGGTGTCGACCTGGGTTTACAATCTGACATACTGAATCTCTCTAGTATCCTCAAAATGTACCTTTTCTGGTTCATTTTTATGACTCCTTCACTTTGATTGAAATCAATTCCGAGAAAATGTTTGAGTTTTCCCAGGTCTTTCATTTTAAATCTTGATGTCAGCATCTTTTTCACATTATTCAGTAAATCATTGTCACTGGCAGCAATAATCAGATCATCTACCCAGATTATTACTGTCACTCTCTCTTTTCCAGTTTGTTTACTGTACACACAGTGGTCAGCTGAATTCTGAACAAAATCATTCTCACTGAGGTAATCATGTAACATTTTGTTCCAATTTCTCCCTGACTGCTTTAAACCATACAAGATCAAACTACCTACTGCCTCACGGTACTTCTTAGGATCAACAGGATCACTATCACTGCTGTAATCCAGCTTTTGCTCACATGGTGTCGACCTGGGTTTACAATCTGACATACTGAATCTCTCTAGTATCCTCAAAATGTACCTTTTCTGGTTCATTTTTATGACTCCTTCACTTTGATTGAAATCAATTCCCAGAAAATGTTTCCTTTTTCACATTATTCAGTAAATCATTGTCACTGGCAGCAATAATCAGATCATCTACCCAGATTATTACTGTCACTTTCTCTTTTCCAGTTTGTTTACTGTTCACACAGTGGTCAGCTGAATTCTGAACAAAATCATTCTCACTGAG
>NW_015506791.1:171265-172079 GCF_001515645.1 Sinocyclocheilus grahami
CCCTACAAAAATCCCTTTTTCGCATCGTGCATCCAATTTCTTTTTGTCTTGTTTGTATGCATAGCATGCTGAACCAAATACTCTAATTTTTGAAAGATCAGGTGCTGAGGTCTCGTGCCTAATACCGTTCTTGCTTAACAGTGACTGAAACTCTTTAGCCATGAATTCTGAGCCATTATCTGACCTAACACACTTTATGCTCCCATAAGGGGCTGTATCAGCAATGAATTTTTCAGTGGCCTTTGCAGTGTCACTTTTAGCTTTTAAAAAGTACACAAACACTGCACCCGAGTAGTCATCAGTAAATGCTAAAGCATACTTAAAACCATCTTTAGCCTCTGGGTCAATTGGACCAGCTAGGTCTGTGTGCACTAGTTCAAGTGCAGCCTTAGCTCGTGTATCAGGTTCTCTGTTTCTACTTTGAACAAATTTACCTTGTGTGCAAATTTCACAGCTTAGGTTAGATTTTTCAAGTTTTCCCTTGATTTTCATTCCCTCAACTACATTCTGCAATTTGGAAACATCATCATAATTGCAGTGACCAAGGATTTCGTGCCAGGTTTGAATGTCATAACATCCGTTACAACTATCGCTGTCTTCGTTCGCAGTGTTCAGATAGTACAGTCTATTGTAATCATGTATGCAAAATTTAGTACCGTCCTTATGAATGAGTTTGTCTTTTCCTTGTTGAAAGCTGATCGAGGCTCCGTTTGTTGTTGCTGCTTTAACAGAGAGAATGTTCTGCGGATACGATGGGATATACAACGCATTCCTCAGCTTCGTCCTCACCTGATGTCCCGCGCTGTCAATCAGG
>NW_015506791.1:172730-179048 GCF_001515645.1 Sinocyclocheilus grahami
CAAAGTTCGTAGTTCTTTTCATCTCCGTCGAAATACAGTCTATTCAATCGGTTACCCGCTTCTCTTCTGGGCCCATAACCTGTTGGCACAGCCATTTTGCGTCTAATAACCGGTAAATTATATTTATTTATACGGAGGAAAAAACATGCTCACTACTCGGTATTCAGATGAACCGGAACTGCCTTTATTTGCATATGTCCCTATTTGGAAGACAGGTCACATGACATGAGCAGTGTGAGGGCACACCCAATACAAACGTTAACACCCCCACTTGCTCTCATACTGTACAATACTGTATATTATAACAACATAACATATAGATACAGTCTTGCATCTCCCTTGTGTTGGATTTACATACCAAACATAAAACTTTTGAATTTTTCTAGTTTTGACCCGGAACTGCCTTTATTTGCATATGTCCCTATTTGGAAGACATGTCACATGACATGAGCAGTGTGAGGGCACACCCAATACAAATGTTAACACACACTACCAACCAATGAAATAAAAGCTTTTTTAAAAAATGGCTGATCGGACCACATTCCACCAATAGAAAACAAGGCCAAAAGAGTTGGAAACAAAATTGTGGCAAATCAGGTATCTATAACCAATAAAAAATAACCGGAACAAAGAAAAACAGAAAACGACCAAATTTGGAGAGAACAAGGGGTATATAATATGAGTTGATAAACAAAGACTTTGGAATGATTTGGAATGCTGTGACTGTCTTCCCGGCTTTATTTCTTTGTTAAATAAAGTCTTATTTTGACATCTGGAACTCTGCTCCTCCACTTCATTGGCCGCACCCAAGAAAAATCCACAACAATTATTAGTGAAATCATCTTCAACATAGAGCATAAAGAATTCAGATTTAAGTTTCTGTCAAAAACAAAAAGTTTTTAAAAAGTTTTTTAAGAAATTTAATCAAAAGTCAAAGTATCAATTATTATATTAATTTAAACAATTATTATCAATTAATTATTATATTAATGAAATAACATATAACTATATTTTACTGGCTTAATTGTTTAGATTTTTGTAATGCATTATCTTCTTATCGATCTACCATTTCACATTTACAACTGCGTGTTTGCTGCATAAAAACATGGGTGGATGTTCGCTTTAATCTGAACAAAAACAGCAGACGGGCTTATTGAAAATGCAAATTCATTCTCTGCCAGCAGATGGCGCTGTCGGAATGGTGGAAATATAGCGGTTTCTCCGACTGTAAACAAAGCAGCACAGCAGCTGACTTTGAAACGTCCAGCACTCATATTTGAACAACTACATGTTTGAAGTTTAATTGTCACATTAAGCCATATAGCAATTCTTGTCTTTCCCTTCCCAAATTTAAGACCTCTTGAAATCATGATTAAGACTTTCTTGCTCTATTTAAGACTTTTTATGGTCTTAAATATGATACAACTAAATGTAAGACTTTTTAAGGACCCGCAGAAACCCTGAAACAGAAAATGCACGCTGCATTAATCGCTCATTAATAAAATTAGTGCCGTTAAAATGAATTTGCATTAATTCATTATTAACGTGTTAATTTTGACAGCCCTAATATATATATATATATATATATATATATATATATATATATATATATATATATATATATATATATCGCATATGACAAACACTGTTTGAGAATCACACACACTGATGATAAAATAGTTAAGAGCGCATGACAAACACTGTTTGAGAATCATACACACTGATGGTAAAATGAGAAACCGTGATTTCACACCATGTATCACAACAGTATCAGAATCTGCAGCTTTCTGTGATTCACTGACAAAGACACACTTGATCATCTGTTCGATCACGACATGAAGAGCTTTAAATAAAACCATCAAAACACCTTCAGCACAGCATTAAAGAAGCACAAAGTGACCAATGACACATAAGATGACACTCATACATGAAAACAACTAGAGAAAGAAACACTCACCTCAGTGTTTGTACATCTGTCTTTGTCTTCCTCTGAAGTGTCGTGTTGAACAGCAGCTCTGAAATTTCTGTCACTTCTACCAGAAAGAGCTGTGAGAATGAGAAGAATGACAGTCAGTCATCTAAACTCTCATCTGCTTTTAGTCAGAAAAAATTATTCTGTTCAAATTATTGTTCATTCTCAGGAAACGCTGCTGAACTTACTCAGAAGTTGCTTTACAGGTTTGTGAACATGCTTTGAATGTTGAAAGTGTGTCAAGTGTCAGTCCAAGATATGTATAGTGTTGTGTCATCTTTGATTGGACAGTGATGGGTTTCCACATTAAAAGGTGGATTCAGTGCAATTCAGTGCAAAACAAGTCAAACCTAAAAAACATTTGTGCGGGCCCCCCCAAACGTTTTGGGCTCCCAACTCGGTTAACTTAACCGGTTAACCCAATAATCGCAATAAGCTTTGTGCTTTGTTACTTTTATTAAAACACGTGTGTGTTACTAACAGTACTGACAACTCACGATTGAGCGGGTAAACTGATGCGAATGTGCTCCAGTTATAGTGTTAGGGGAGGGGCCATGGCTCGGGGGCTCCAGTGCGTCATCAAACCCCCGTTTTAGTCCCGCCTAAAAAATCCTAAACACAGAATTGGTGAAAAACGGTTTAACGGTCTAACGCCACTATTTAGTACTACATGGTTCACAGTCTTTGTAATGTGTATCAGCAATACATTTGTATCATTTATAATGTATTCAGAAACAATTCTCAGAATTTACTTTACAGGCACTTTACTCAGTTTAATGTTTGGCCAGGTTACAGGCCTTTGTTAGAGCATTTAGTACTTTTATTCAAAGTAAAAAACCTTATTATAAGTGTAATATTTTAATACAAAAATGACATTGACACTTATGATAATAATAATAATAATGTAAATTAAGAGATATTGTCCTTAAAGTTATCATAATGACTAGATGATCAAGTTAATCTTTCTGTTAAACACAGGAGCATTTGGACATACCCACGGAATGATAGTTGGTGTCCCCACATCAACACAACCTGGACAGATGATGATTGGCTGAAAAGTTTCAAACTACTGTGTGACCCTGCTGACCCGACAGAACACTAAATACAGATGGCCAGTGCCTGCAGAGGCTGTGTTGCAATTTGTATTTGGAGGTTAGCCACAAACCTGGAGTACAGGTCCATCTCACACCTCTTTGGTGTTGGATTATCAACATGTTGCACTATCACCCAAGAGGTTGTGACTGCCATAAATGTGGTCATGAAACTCTGGAAAAGCTCATGAAAGCTTACCCAGAAGGAGGAGCAGTAACACGAAGGACGCTGTTCTTATAGAAAATGACACCCACATAACTTTTGTAAGCCGCATTGTTTCTGCTTGCTGTGCTGCATAATTGCATAATTTCAGGAGGAGGAATTTCTGGAGGGAGAAAGAGTTGCAGACGAAGACGGGTCTGTACATGATGAGCAGGGGCACACACACAGGGGCGTGTCTACGTGGTGGCCAGGGGTGGCACCGGCCCCCCCTGAAATTTTGCTGGCCACCCCAGGTGCCCCCCCTACCAGATGTCTTGCCATAGGCTTGTTTTTAGTAAATTTCTAATTTTAGTGTGATCTTAATGACAATGTCGAGAGCGCATAATGTTACGCGATCCATGTGCGCGAGGACGAATCACTCCACTCCCAAGCGGATTTCCTTCACTCACACAAAACTGGATTAACCGGTTAACCCAATAATCGCAATAAGCTTTGTGCTTTGTTACTTTTATTAAAACACGTGTGTGTTACTAACAGTACTGACAACTCACGATTGAGCGGGTAAACTGATGCGAATGTGCTCCAGTTATAGTGTTAGGGGAGGGGCCATGGCTCGGGGGCTCCAGTGCGTCATCAAACCCCCGTTTTAGTCCCGCCTAAAAAATCCTAAACACAGAATTGGTGAAAAACGGTTTAACGGTCTAACGCCACTATTTAGTACTACATGGTTCACAGTCTTTGTAATGTGTATCAGCAATACATTTGTATCATTTATAATGTATTCAGAAACAATTCTCAGAATTTACTTTACAGGCACTTTACTCAGTTTAATGTTTGGCCAGGTTACAGGCCTTTGTTAGAGCATTTAGTACTTTTATTCAAAGTAAAAAACCTTATTATAAGTGTAATATTTTAATACAAAAATGACATTGACACTTATGATAATAATAATAATAATGTAAATTAAGAGATATTGTCCTTAAAGTTATCATAATGACTAGATGATCAAGTTAATCTTTCTGTTAAACACAGGAGCATTTGGACATACCCACGGAATGATAGTTGGTGTCCCCACATCAACACAACCTGGACAGATGATGATTGGCTGAAAAGTTTCAAACTACTGTGTGACCCTGCTGACCCGACAGAACACTAAATACAGATGGCCAGTGCCTGCAGAGGCTGTGTTGCAATTTGTATTTGGAGGTTAGCCACAAACCTGGAGTACAGGTCCATCTCACACCTCTTTGGTGTTGGATTATCAACATGTTGCACTATCACCCAAGAGGTTGTGACTGCCATAAATGTGGTCATGAAACTCTGGAAAAGCTCATGAAAGCTTACCCAGAAGGAGGAGTTTGAATAATTGTACATAGGTTAAGCAAAACAAATGTGATTGTTTCTGAGAAACTTTTATCCACATACTTACCTGTAGACACGGAAAGGACATACTCTGTGGTACAGAACAAATATTTTGAGCGTCCCTTATTTTCTATAAAGAATCACAGTTGTCCCTTATCTTCATTTTCTGAAGCTGGCAACCCTACTGTTGACACACAGAGGATTTATCAGTAGTGTTTTTCTGGGGCTCATGCCCTGCAAGAAGGGTCTAGCAATGCCTGTATGTGACTCATTTGAACATAGTTCACTAAATCAAAATGTATACATGACATTTTTGTCTTGGTTCATTCTTGTCAGAGTTTGATTCTTGTCAAACACAACTTCTCTTACAAATAGATAAAATGGAAAGTGATTCATTACTTAAACCTTATTTAAAACTAAAACACAGAATACATGCAGTTTAATTGAATGATTTATCATTTATTTTTAAAAGCATTACACTTCTAAGAAAACATTTGAAATGTGTCATCATACTACTTTTAGACAGAATGGCACTTGCTGGAAATTCAGCTCTGAATTCCTCTGACGTTCACTTTATTACGTGTATTATTTCTCTGCAGTCTTGAGATCGTAGACTCGAGCGCGAGGACTTTATTGTGGTCTGGTGGAGTGACGTCACCGGCGATCTGTTGTGATTGGATGAAGAGAGGTTTGTGCTTTTTAAAACGTTAAAGCGTTTAACTCGATGTCAGCCGCTCGGAAAACTCTAGCGTTTTTGCAATAACTGTGAAATGTATTATTTATCATTCACTGTAACATTGTAATGCTTTATCCGACATTAATGAACGATAGTTTTCTGAGTCCTGCGCAAACCACGTGCGAGCGGCTGATCTTTTGCCAGAATAACTCACAAAGTACAAATTATGCTTTTAATGTGATCCAGACTTTAGAAGTACATTAAAATAGAAACAATACAAACTCCTTCAACATGGAAAGCAATAGAAATGTAGTTACTAACCCAGGTAGCCAGCGGAATCGGGTCGGTTGCGGCTGAGTGTTGGCTCACTCGGCTGTGTGTCGGCAGCCGCTCGCCAGAAGTGAGCCGGCTCTGGCCCAGTAATGGTTGCCGGATTTGGCTAGGCTTTGGGTCTGTGGATCTGGCCCGATTCTGGTTGAGAATCGGCACATTTAGCCACATTCAGCCTGACTATGGGCCATAAGTGTAAGTCCCAAAAATGTCAAAAATTCAGGTTTCACTCCTTGTGTGAATATTTGGTCCCCACAATGGAGAGATCTCTCGATCTCTCTCTCTCGATCTCTCTCTCTCTCTCTCGATCTCTCTCTCTCTCTCGATCTCTCTCTCTCTCTCTCTCTCTCTCACCGGCAGGACACCCCCGCACAAATAAAATCATAATCAAATTACTAATCAACCCCTGAATGGAATAACACAAAATATGTATAATTTTAAAACTTAGAATCTCAGCTTTTTAATGAATGTAATTATTTGTATCAGCTCCTAACGATCGCTGAGCAGTTCCTCTAAACCGAAGTGAACCGCAAAAATATTACTAATCATATTTTTCAAACCACTGCCTTGATCAACAAAAAATGGATATCATTTGAAAGCTTTGAATCTGAGATTTACAATGCATGTAGCCACTTTTATTAACTCCAAAGTAGTGCCGAGGTATTTGCTAAATAAAAAATTTTTTTGTGCCATGTATACTGTAATATGTAAAAAACATCATACA
>NW_015506791.1:179843-182296 GCF_001515645.1 Sinocyclocheilus grahami
TTTCACTCATAACTTCATGAAACATACATAGTTCGTGTAAAATCGTAGGACATTATTTAAAAAAAAATTCTCCTGATTAAAATGAGCCCAAAACATATCATAATCTGTCTTTTAGATCTAAAGATATTGGTCATCGAATTATAACACATACAACTCCAAATGGCATACCATTATTTACAGCAGATTCTCACGATTGAAATGAGTCCAAAATCAAAACCAAAACCAAACAAGTCATTGCTTCTTTCGTGTGTAAATAAGAAAAATAATATTAATCATAATTTTCAAAATATCTGCGTTGATCAACACAAAATAGGTGTCATTTGAACGCTGGGAGCCTGACCTTTACAATGCATGTAGCCACTTTGATCAACTCCTAAATAGTGCTGAGTTATTTGCGGATAAATAGAAAAAATAAAATGCTTTCATAATTTATTTTAAAAAAAATGTTCCATGTACTCTAATAACACCATACAGCTCAGATAGTTATGTGTCATATGTCATTTGAAAGGTCTCAGCAGAATAAAACAAGTATAATTGTTTGAGGCTTTGACTCAATTTAAGTCAGACATTACTTCAAATTCAAAACTGTAAAGGGCTAAGAGAAGTGCTACCTTGGTTCCAAATGCTGTAACTTTTGATTACTTCATGATATCACCACATAATTAATACAACATACAGCACAAATGTTGGGGAACATCACCAAATAGAAATTTTCTCATACCTTATTTCTTTGATGAGATATTGAACGTCAAACAAAAATATGAAAAATTTCCCCAGGCAACATACATTTTTCTTATATTTTATCTCCTATTTTTCAACATGAGAATATTCAAATGCAAGATTTTCCCCCCTAAAAATATAAGATTTCTATCAAACGATGCCTACCTTGTAACTCTCCTTGCTACGGTCTTGGAGTTATGAGTCATTATTTTTGTGTATGGCACTCAAAAAACAACAGTTTTTAAAATTTCTTCAAAGAGTCAAGAACTAAACAAAAAGGTCTATTTTGTTACAAAATACTGTAACTTTTGGATACATTATGCTATCACCACAACATTTGAAACAGAAAAAGCTAACATGCTTGGGAACATCATCAAAAAAGAATTTTCCTCCTACCTTATTTATGTCCTGAGATATTGAATGTCAAATAAGACAGATATGAACATTTTCTCTTGAGCACTCAAATCTTACATTTTTATGAGCTATTTCTCAGCAGGAGAATGTCCAAATTAACAATTTTTCCTCTGAAAGTACAGAAAGTTTCCTATCAACCGATACCAACCTTTTGACTCTCCTTGCTACAGTCTTCGAGTTATGAGTCATATTTGTTTTGTATGTCACTCAAAAAAAGACATCAACTTCAGTGAGGCAAAAATGCCCTCAGGGCTTAAAGGGTTAATAGCTGTTATGTTATTTCAATTGTTTATATTTTCAATTCACTGGTTCTATAATATAATTCTATAATATAATAGCATGCTATTTGTGACTGTGATTTTTTTTTTTTTTTTGGAACACTTTGTATATCTACACCCCAAAAAGTACAATGTATCAGGTTATAACAGAGGTAACAAAATGTTTACACAAACTATTCTCTTTTTAACACCATGCATTTTCAGGTTTGTAATCATAAAGTGGCATAATTATTATTAATAATAATAATAATAACAAACAAATTAAAAGCTGTCTATACTATTGGGCTGCAATAAAATATATATGGGCTTATATGTTATTTTATTGTCATGATCAAGTCTAGTCAAGTTGTTAAGCCTAGTCTTTGTTTGTTTTGAATTAGTTTAAGTTTTTGTTAAATGAATCTGCACATGCCTGGGTTCACTTCAGCTCACCTCCAGTGATCTTTAGTTACAGCAAAACATGCCACAACAACAACTACAACAATAATAGAAGCCTAATTATTAGAATCATTATTATTATTATTGTTGTTGTTGTCATTGTTATATTTTAAAAAAAGTTCCCTTCATCTATAATGGCATGATATTTCTTTTTTTTGTACACTTTGTATATCTACACCATGATCTACACCCTAAAAAGTGGAATGTTTCAGGTTGTAACAGAGGCAAAATGCTCTTCTCTTTTTAACACCATTTTCAGGTTTGTAGTCATAATGTGGCATAATTTGTATTCATATTATTCATATGCTGATGTTGTATTCATATTTATTTTATAATAAAATATAATATAAATACAAATTCCAAAATATAAACCAAAATATAAACCCCTCTGTTGCCATCTTCTGGTTATAAAATAATTCAGTGAAAATATTATTACTAATAATAATTATTGTGTTAATAATAATTATAAAATAATTTTATTAGCTAAAAACATATACAGTATTTTATTTATTTATTTTTTGCCAGGGAAATAAGTTAAGGTATAATATCATCACCTTAGATGATAATAAATAAATAATTTATTAAATTAATAAATCAATAAAT
>NW_015506791.1:182306-199385 GCF_001515645.1 Sinocyclocheilus grahami
AACAGGAACAGTAGGTGAAGAGGCACTGGCTACAGTGTCAAAGTCGACAACAGATACATCATCACGTGCCTCGGAAACAGTTTGAGTTGAATGGGATGAGACCCAAGCAGCAACAGGATCTTCATCACATACAGCTACATGAGAAATGATAGACAGAGATGTAGCGTCTGCGTAGGATCATGCTGGAGTGTTGGACTGTTTATGGCTTAAAAGACCCTTTTAGCCTTTTGACATTTGCATATAAATTACAGTTCTGGTCAGAGACACTTTCATTGACAGCAAAATCAAACTCAGTCGTGGGCAAGTTAACTGGCAACAAGAGATTTCGATGTACTACTTTCTCTCGACCAGATGTGTCACGGAGTTTATAAATGTGCAAAGATGGGTTGGAAGAAACAATGGAGTACATGGTGGGCTCCCATTTATCAGCAAGCTTCCGTTTACCTCTACAACCTTTGTTAGCAACGAGAACGTGATCACCAACTGACAAAGGTAAACCCTTGACTCTCTTATTGTACTGATCAGACTGATGTTTTTGTTCTGCAGTAGAGTTCTTTTGAGCCAGCAGCATAGCAGACTGCAGATCTCTGACAAGGGATTGAATGTAGTCATTGTAATCACAGATGGACTCATCATGAAGTACACTTTGAAACAACAGGTAATCTCGGCACCCTCCCGAATATCAGATAAAAAGGGGCAAACCCAGTTGTTTCATAGGCGGTGCAGTTATACACGAATGTCATTGTTTGCACTAACTGTGGCCACTTTTGTTTTGATCTAGGAGGAAGGGATCGTAGCATGTTGCCCAATGTTCTGTTCAACCTTTCAGTTCCGCCATTTCCCATTGGATGGTACGGTGAAGGTCGTGACTTGTCTACACCGCCAAGATCAAGAAGTTCTGCTATCAGCTCGCTCTCAAAACTGGCACCCTGGTCCGAATGGAGACGCTGAGGAAAGCCATAGATGCAGAAGAATCCATCCCATAGTTTCTTAGCAACACTCTTAGCAGACTGGTTTCGACAAGGAAAAGCGTGCTCTAGCTTGGTGAAATGATCCATGATTACCAAAACATCCACAGATTTATTGTGCCTATCCTCAGCAGCCCAGAAATCAATGCAAACAAGCTCCAATGGGGCAGTGGTCTTGATGCTCTCCAAGAGTGCTCTTGCCGCTGGCTCTGGAGTTTTACTTAGGACACAACGGGTACAAGTCTTGACATATTCACGCACATCACGTTCCATCCCAGGCCAATAGAACCTCTGGCGAGCTAAGGACAGGGTACGTGGCTGACCTTGGTGACCGGCCAAATCATGAACACCAGAAATAGGGAATCAGGCAGCACAAACTGAAACATCTTATGCTTCGTGATTGGATCTTTAACGGCTCTGTAGAGAATGTCATTAAGCAAAAACAGTTTGTCCCACTGCTTCAACAATCTCAAAACATGCAAATCCTCATTCGTACGCTCACGCCTGGAAGGTCTGCGCTTTCTGCTGACATAAAAGGCCACCCTTGAAATAACTGAATCATTGTGCTGCTGACTCTGCAATTCAGACAATGAAAAGGCAAGGGTTACATCTTGACAGTTAGGAATCAATGAACTCAAGTGATCAGCCAGGGATGTCGCTCTCGCTACAACTCCTGAATTCCAATCATCACAAGATGACAGGATAGATGACACATCCTCAGCAGTCATGGAAATATCCCTCTCAGAGCTTTGGTTGAGTTCAGTATGAAGTGTCTGTGGCTGGCATGTAAGACAGAAAGTTTTCTGCAAAGAATCATCATCCATACTGTGTATGTGCTCCAGCAGTTCAGAGTAAAGCTTGGACAGAAGATGTTGACTCACTGGCTTGACAAATGGATCATGACTAAGTGCATCTGCCACTACATTCAACCTTCCAGGGACGTACTTGATTTTAAAATTGTACGGAGCAAGCTTTGAAACCCAGCGCTGCTCACATGCATCCAACTTAGGTTTGGTCATGATATACGTGAGCGGGTTGTTATCAGTCCATACAGTGAACTCATGGCCTTTAAGCCAGTGACTGAACTTGTCACAAATGGACCACTTGAGAGCCAAGAACTCCAGTCTGTGTGCAGGGTAATTGGCTTGGCTGCAGCTCAGAGACTTGCTGGCAAACGCTATGGGACGTGCTTTATCCTCGCCAGTGGGAACTTGAGAAAGCACTGCACCTAGGCCATCTAACGACGCGTCAGTGCAGAGAAGAGAGGGGCGCCCAAAGTCGGGGTGAGCGAGCACAACACTCTGGACAAGGGCTCTTTTCAACTCCTCAAAGGCGACATCACAGGCAGAAGTCCAGTCTTGGGGAGACAACTCTCGGAAAGTGCCAGCTCTATTACGACCGTTTGTGCCTCTCGCCAAACATTTTTGTCCAGCCGTCATATTGAACAGTGGCTTTGCGATTCGTGAACATCCAGGGATGAAGCTTTGGTAGTACAGAACCATGCCCAGAAACAATCTTATTTTCTTTGTCGAAGGTGTAAAACCATCCTCTTTCATGAGATCTTTCTTCTGAAAGGCAGAAATGACTGCTACTTTGTCTTCATCCACAGAAACTCCAGAACTGCTGATCACATGGCCTAGAAACTTGATGGAGCACCTGAGAAAGTGACACTTTTTTGGAGCCAACTTCAGATTACTAGCTCTCAATCTAGAAAACACCACTTCTAAGCGTTTCAAGGCCTCCTGTTCAGACCGGGCAAAAACCAGCAAATCATCGAGATAGCAAAGAAGACTAGAAAAGTTGAGATCTCCAAAAATGCTGAGCATCATGCGCATAAAGGATGCCAGACTGTTACACAGGCCCTGGGGAAGGCGGTTATATTCATACAATCCCATGGGTGTTGTGAACGATGTGTAATGCCGATCAGACACATGGAGTGGGATGTTGTAAAATCCTGATGTTAAGGCCATAGAGCTGAAAAGAAGATTGCCACCAAGAGCAGCCAGGCAATCCGCCTGATGTGGCAAAGGATGAGCATCCTTGAATGTCTTCGCGTTAAGCCAGCGAAAATCAGTACAGACTCTCATAGACCCATCCTTCTTCCAAACCATTACCAAAGGAGATGCATATTCGCTGACGGATTTACTAATAATGCATTTTTCTTCCCTTTCAGAAAGAACCTCTCTCAAGTTTTGGTAGTGGGCGGGAGGTATTCGGCGATAGGGCAGGCGGAACGGGCGCTCATCGCACAGATGAATTCTGTGTACGAAGTCTTTCGCCTCTCCACAATCAAGTCTGTCTCTGGAGAAAACATCATGATAAGACACTATAAGACTCGCCAAATCCTCCTTCCATGACTTAGAGACTTCACACCCATTGATATCAATGTCCTCCAAACCATACTCGCGCAGCAGCTGCACAGGGTCAACAGATAGAACGGGTTTGGGGAGAGCAGAATCAGTGACATCATGAGGTTTGCACACGCCTTGCGTGAGAGAAACATCTTCCACTGTCAGACAAGGGGACACATCTGCCAGCTTGGTGTTACATCGAAAAGTTATTGGAGACTGGGTAGGATTCAGAATCTTCATCGGTACCCATTGATCACCCCACATAGGAGACACAACACGTCCAACAAGAACATGACGGGGTGCTGAACGTGAAGTAGTAGGTTCAACAATGACGGTGCTACCTGGGGTAATATGAGTGTTGGCAGGTAATTTTCCCCACACAATGTGCTCACTCCTGGGAAGTAAAGTGACTGCTTGACAAAGCTTCACTGAGCCAAGTTTTTCAGGTTGAGGGGAACCAGAACAACGGGAAACACAGCTCAAAAGCTCGAGAAACTATTCACATTCTGGGTTGCTGTTTTGACAGGAAATGAGTTCCCAGTACTTCCTTTCGGCTTTCATCTTCTGAAGCACACATTTGATGATGTTACTGCCAATAATGAACTCGTCCTTCTGTCCAGGCACTAGTAAAGTAGGTACGATGAACTTAAATCCATAAACTCCGACTTCCAGGTCATACGTGCACTTAGGCTGAATAGTAAGACCACCACAGCCAACGAGGACCACGTTACCAGGAATCACTGAGGGTTGTGGGAGAACTCCATCGGCACGCAACTTGGATTCACCTTCTGTACTCAGGGTGCAAGCCATACTGCCTGAATCAAGCAAACCATTCAGTACGGACTGGCCGCCAACAGTCACAGGAGCATAGAACAGATCACTAGCTCCATCAATTTTCTGAGATCCCACATATAGCACTGTTGTGTCGGGTGGCAACAACTTGCAACTATTTACAAAAATTTCTTGTGGGTCTGACTCATCGTTTAGGGGAAGTTCACCACTGCCCATGTTTACCCCCTCCATACATGGGCTTTTTAGTTTAACTGGGTGGTAGGAGAAAGTGGTTCAAGGCCTGCCGTCTCAGGGCAATTACTCTTAAAGTGTCCAGGTTCGAGGCAGATACGACAAAGCCTATGGCGCATGCATTGAGCATACGTGGTGTGCTCTGTAGACCGACACACTCTACATGTTGAACTCGCACTGGACTTGGGATCTGAAGTTTTGATAGTTCTACCAGGATGAGACGGGACAGCGAGGCAGTGCATAGCAATAAAACTTTATCCATCATGCCAACCACTGCTGCGTTCTAGCATTAGGAGTAAAAGGAGACGCGTATGGGTTGAGCTGACCATTTGAGCATGGTGACTGACCTGATGAGAGTTCGGGCTGTTTGGGAGACCCTGGAATGCAAATTTTACCAGAGGATCCCTGCCGAAAAACGTGTATTTTACCCCCCTTAATGCGATTTTTACCGGGGAACCCCCTTCCAAAGCAAGGCCAGGATCTGGACAGTGAGAGACAAACATCATTACAGCTTCAGCTGCTGGGTCTTCAACGTACTTTCTGCGCCTACGCAAACACTCATCAGCCACATCAATTGCCTTATTCAATCGTATCCAATAGTCCATTGGGCTCTCATCCATCTTAGGGAGAGTGTTGTAAAAGTCAGCCATAGGCATGTTCGAATACATCAACTCACTGAAGTTTCGTTTCAGAATATCAAACACTGTACTAGGGAGCACTGTAGCAGTTGGCCCTGGGAAACTGCGAAAGGACACTTTGACTACATCCCTCGCTTTCCCTGCTAATCTGCTCAAGATTATATCAGAGGCATCAGTGTCATCAGTGCATTTCTTACCGTTCAAGTAACTGTACATCATGTCTTCCCATTCATGCACAGTAAATGAATCAATTTTATCACCCCTAAAGAAAGGTGGAGGTGTAACATCGTGTTGGACAATGACTTTAAAGTTAGAAGCATCAACACATTCACTTGAATGTTGCACAACTGACTTAGACTGCATTTGGCTGGGCTGTTGTGCTACATTCAGACTGGCTGAAATGCTTTGACCAATTTTCTGTGCCAAATCAGAAATAATACCCCCTAAAGACTCAGCAGTAATAACATGATCAGCATTTGCATGTGTAAAAGGGGTAGAACAAGCAGCTGGGCTCTCTGAAGCACCAATAGCTGAATCAGACATATGTACATGGTCAATTTCTGCATTAAAGAATGTCCTCCCTCTCCCAAAACATTGAGGTGAAACATCAGACATTTTGTCAGTGTGCTGTATTCTAGCCCCTCTACTCCTGCCTACAGGGAACATAGCACTGGGCCGTTGCACAGGACTAAGATTTTCCTGATTATCAGTGTCCTTAAACATGACTCCGCATAAATAGTAAACACAGAAAAAGTCCCTCAGAAAAAGGAAATAAGAACACAAAATCACAAACTAGAATTAATATATGTACGTTGAATAAACACTTAAGATTCTTTCAAAACTGAAGCGTCCCGCGGCCCTTATCACACAGTCTCTCTCGATTAACATGCATCAATGATGAATAAAAGTTTACCGGAGAGAAAAGTCGTCAATCAGGAAGTCAACAAAACTCTTTACCGTTCCTTTAAGATTAAACAGACTGACCCGCGATGTCACGCGCTGTTCATCTCACACACGCCCAATTTATCCGTGAGAACGAAGCCACTGCGAGCGATGGCGATTAGACCGGGAGAGGAGATCGGCGAAGCCGGCGAGCAGTCATGCAACCACGGCGATCTGCGAAGGCTGATCTGAAGATCCTAAATGGTCACGGGCACCAAGTGTAACCGGTGTAATCTGCGTTGTGTGTTTTTTTCCAATGAGTAGTTACCAGACGGACATCAGCTGACGGTTCGACTCTTCTTTTACTGATAAAACATAAAACAGTCTTTACAGTGTTTTCGCCCTTCTTGTCTTTTCTCTCCCATGCAGAGACAGTGCAGAAAGGGCAGAGAAAATGGTATAAAACTGGCATACAAAATTAATTTAAGGAGTGACAAAACAGCATACCTGATAAAACATAAAACAGTCTTTACAGTGTTTTCGCCCTTCTTGTCTTTTCTGTTAAATGAATGTAAAGTGCAACGCAATTAGTACGTGCTTCAAGTGCATTGATCGACAGAAAACTGATCAAACTTAATGAAAATAGAGAAATAATCAAATATACATATATAATAATGTCACAAATATGATTTAAACAGTATAAAAGTGCTTTTTAAAGCAAAGATGAAATTAGATTAATCAGAGCTCATTAGAAACCCACCTCTCCCATGCAGAGACAGTGCAGAAAGGGAAGAGGAGGTGCAAAGACAGGAAATTAAGACTAACGCTGCTGTCAGAAATTTAAAGGGGAAGGTGCACACACAGACAGGCATATCAGGTATACATCGTGAACATTTGTGTAATTCTACATATGAAATGAACATTACTTTCCATACCTGTTACACACGTGCTGGGGGCTCTGATAACACTGTGTCTTTCAGTCCTAGTAAACGCATGTGGCCTAGTAATTTTGTTTCCCAAAGTTCGTAGTTCTTTTCATCTGGAAGACAGGTCACATGACATGAGCAGTGTGAGGGCACACCCAATACAAACGTTAACACATGTGAGTCACTTTCACATCAAACTAATCTTATCATGCTGGGCAATCAGATCAATCTCTGAAATAGAAACATTTGAGTTGTAATATTACAGAGTTAGACTCAGCCGTGATCTAGTTATAGAGTTTTCAGATCTTAGTTTGTGTTAGTGGAATATTACATACATTAATTAAAAGAGAAATGTCACAGTGTAATGGGATTCAGCAGAAAGTTTAGGATAAAGACAAATTCTTCAGCCCTTAAAAAATATCTCAAGTTAACAAGTCAAGTCAACCTTTATTTATATAGTACTTTTAACAATACAGATTGTGTCAAAACAACTGTACAGCATTAATCAGGAAAATAGTGTGTCAATAATGCAAAATAACAATAGTAAACACTACATTTTCAGTTAAAGACAGTTCATCATTGAATTCAGTGATGTCATCATCCAGCTCAGTTCAGTTTAATAGTATCTGTGCAATCAAGTCGACGATATCGCTGGAAATTAAGTGTCCCCAACTAAGCAAGCCAGAGGCGACAGCGGCAAGGAACCAAAACTCTATCGGTGACAGAATGGAGAAAAAACCTTGGGCTCAGTCAGGGGGCCAGTTCTCCTCTGGCCAGACAAAACCAGCAGTTCAATTCCAGGCTGCAGCAAAGTCACATTGTGCAGAGGACTCAACTGGTTCCTGTGGTCTTGTCCCGGTGGCCGCCTAGGAGACAAGGTATTCACTGGGGATCTGTCTCTGGGGCTCATCTAGTTGTCCTGCTCTCCGCTGACATTCAGGGCTGTCAAGGTCCTCTCTAGGTGCTGATCCACCATCTGGGCTGGATACGGACTAGATCCAGGTGACTGCAGTGACCATCTGATCTGTATACAGACTGGATCTGGTGGCTACAGTGACCTCAGAATAAGAAAGAAACAGACTAATATTAGTGTAAATGCCATTCTTCTAGCGATGTAGCAAGTACATCGGGTGTTATGGGAAGTGTTCCCGGTTCCAGTTGTCCTAATTAATGCAGCCTAAAAATCCTTTAACGGATTTGAATATTAGAAATGTGTTAGTGTGTTATGTGTAGGCCAGGAGATGGGTCTTTAATCTAGATTTAAAATGACAGAGTGTGTCTGCCTCCCGAACAATGTTGGGTAGGTTATTCCAGAGTTTGGGCACTAAATAGGAAAAGGATCTGATTCTTATCAAATTGCTAGAGTTTTGAGAACGCAGCGGATGTGGAGGACTATAATGCAAACTCAAATACTGAGGTGCTAAACCATTCAGGGCTTTATAAGTAATAAGCAAGATTTTAAAATGTATACGATGTTTAATAAGGAGCCAGTGCAGTGTTGACAGAACCGGGCTAATATGGTCATACTTCCTGGTTCTAGTAAGAACTCAAGCTGCTGCATTTTGGACCAGCTCGAGTTTGTTCATTTAGCGTGCAGAACAACCATCCAATAAAGCATTACAATAATCTAACCTTGAGGTCATGAATTAACATAAATTAACATTTCTGCATTTGACATTGAGAGCATAGGTCATAATTTAGATATATTTTTGAGATGGAAAAATGCAGTTTTACAAATGCTAGAAATGTGGCTTTCAAAGGAAAGATTGCTATCAAATAGCACACCTAAGTTCCTAACTGATGACGAAGAATTGACAGAGCAGCGTCAGACAGTGTTAGTGTTCTAGACAGTGTTCTAGGTTATTACATGCAGAGTTTTTAGGTCCTATAATTAACACTTCTTTTTTTCAGAATTTAGCAGTAAGAAATTACTCATCATCCAGTTTTTTATATCGACTGTGCATTCCGTTAGTTTTTTTAAATTGGTATGTTTAGCCAGGCCGCAAAGAAATATAATCAGATCAGATCTAGATCGCGTCCTGTGACAAGTTTGCCGCATTGACGCACGGAAGTTATCAGTCTGGTCTGCAAAATCAGTCAACGGTGAAAATCAAAAGTAGATTTATTTTAAATCGGAAAGAGAATTGATTAGTTCAACTCTCGAGTATTTCAAATCATTCGTTCTTTTGTCACGTGATGTGACAGCAGTGGATAGAGAAATTTGTTAATTTACAAGCTTCCTTAAAAATGGGTGCATAGTTATGATTATTATTATTATCATCATTATTATATTTATTATTTACTCTTACAGTTATGTGATGCGTTTCTGGTCTCAAATTGTAGCTTTTTACTTCTTACAGTTTATAAATGTGTAAACTTCTGTCATTATGGTTCTTTTACATAACACTGAATGTTGTAACAAAGGTAATAAAGAGTTGGTTATTATTATTAAGTCTCTTTCCGGCTCAGACTACATTGGTTAAAGCTTATGGGGCTGTCACATGATGAATGAACGACTCAAACCCGAAGACTCGAGAGATGAACTAATCAATTCTCTTTCCGGCTCAGACTACATTGGTTAAAGCTTATGGGGCTGTCACATGATGAATGAACGACTCAAACCCGAAGACTCGAGAGATGAACTAATCAATTCTCTTTCCGGCTCAGACTACATTGGTTAAAGCTTATGGGGCTGTCACATGATGAATGAACGACTCAAACCCGAAGACTCGAGAGATGAACTAATCAATTCTCTTTCCGGCTCAGACTGCATCGGTTAAAGCGTATGGGTCTGTCATGTGATGAACGAACGACTCAAACCCGGAGACTCGAAACAGGTGAACTACTTGACTAATTCCAGTACAGAACCTATAGGATGTTGAATCACTCCCCGACACGACTCGTTCTTCCCGAGTCACATTAAAGATTCGTTCAAAATGAACGAATCGTTCAAGAGCGACCCAACACTAATTAAGATGAATAAGAGCATACAGACTAGTTGACATTCCAATGTTAAAGGGACATTTTAAATTGAAATGTTTTATTTGAACAGTTATTTTGTATTACACACTAAAACTGTCCAGTAATATGTTCAGTATCCTGGAGTATTCAGGAGACAAATGACACTGTTAGTTAAGAGAAAGGAGTTGAGCATCTGTGTTTATGATGAAGATGAACAGAGATCAGATGTGTGAGATCAGAATAAGAGCTTGTTTGATGCAGTTCTTCTGTATGTCTGTAAATGTGTAAGTTGTACCTGATTTTAGTTCATGATGTCTGTAGATTTCAGTATGTGTGTGTGTGTGTGTGTGTGTGTGTGTTTGTTTGTGTGTGTGTTTGTGTGTTTGTGTGTGTGTGTTTGTGTGTGTGTGTGTGTGTGTGTGTGTTTTGTTCTTCAGGTCTGGATCGGTTCTGCTGGTTTGATCAGTCTGATCCCTGTTACACAGCTCTGGGACACAAACTCAATCTGATGATTGTGCTGTATGATAGTGTATATGACTTGAGGTTTACGTAAGAGAATAATCAACACAGCAGATGGCCCAGTTTGTAGAGTAAAGAATGGCAGGATGAGGATGAGGGATTGTGATCTTTATAATAACAGACCTGAAGTGACCGTCATTAATGGGACTCTGATAATAAACCGTGTGATCAGCGCAGATTCAGGGAATTACAGATTAACACTTGTTGACTCAGACGGCTCAGAAACATCTAGAGATCTTCAAGTGATTGTTGAAGGTACAGAAACTCTCTCATCAGACTCATTACAATCTCATGTTCTCCAAAGATCTCACTCTCATGCAGATCAATCAGTATAAACTCTGGGAAGGTTTTTATTGCAGCTCATTATTAAATATCTGGAAGAATTAAGGTCAACAGCATCTGCACTTTTCTTGTACTAAGACTATTTTCAAAATGAAATACCAGCATGTTGCTTACTGTATACTGCATACCATTTTAAAATGACGTGTGAAAGCATTTCAAACAGTCATCTGCTGCATTGCTGTCACATGACTAACCTATGCTGTGTGTTTAATTTAGTGAGTCCAGCTATCAGATAAAAACTTTGGTTAAGAAATATCTTGATATTGACTCATAATGAGTCTAGAAAAAAGTCATGTGACTGTGATGTGTCCCTCCCTCCAGCTCCTATTGGCTCAGTGGAAGTGTCAATCATCTGCTCCTCCAGTGGGGTGATGAGGGTGTCCTGCTCTTCTGAGGGGTATCCGCTCCTCTACAGCTGGACTCTGAATGGAGATCCACTGATGGATGGAAACAGCAGCATTGATCTGGATGAGGGAACTGATGGAGACATCAGCTGCAGCGTGAAGAACCACATCAGTCACGCACAGAAGACCGTTAGACTCAAACCCTGTCCTGGTGAGATTTTAATACATGCATGCCCAGATACATATAGAAACCAGAGCAACTAATAATGCAAGTCTCTTAACTTGGCTCTTAATTCTTGAAAAGACTTTGTTTCAGCTTGATCTCAGCAGTGAATTGTGTTGATGTGGTTCAGAGAGAAAGCAGATGATTCTGTGCTTATGTTTTATTACAGGACCAACTACTGCAGCTGTGACCTCTAGTGTGACCTCTGCAGTGACCTCTAGTGTGACCTCTGCAGTGACCAGCTGCTCACAGACATCAGAATGTGGTACGAGTTTAACAAACACACTCCTGGAAACATGAAGGATGGGTTTTGTTTTGTGTCTAATTGTTGTTGTTCAGTGTGTTCAGTGTCTGTGGTGTTTGTGCTGGTCTGGTGTCTTCAGCTGATGGTTCTGTTGGGTCTGTTAGGAGGTTTTCACATCTACATGAGACACACGTCAGGTGAGAGACGTTTATCATCATCATTATGGATTTGACATGCAGATAGCATGAAGAGTGTGAAGATGATGATGATGTGATGCTTTTAGGAAAGAAGCAGGAAGATCAGAAAGTGAGGATGAGAAGATTTAGAGAAGGACCTGAACACACAGCAGAAGATTCATGAGAGCAGCAGCAGATCATCACATCTATGAGAAATAACTTCATAATCTCAACTTCAAAGATTCTCACATAAATCCAGGTTTCAGCTTTCGATTAAAACCAGGAGACAGAAGAAGCTTTAATAATCGATACTGATCTTTACATGTGTTGTGTTTATTTCTTGTAGAGTATGTTGATGTATTTCTGTGAGCATTATTTCTGTCAGGTCTGAATCGGCTGCTCGTGAAATCACCATTTAAACTCATTTAGAGGCAGATTTGCAGACTTGTGACGAATGAATCAAAAAAGACTTACTACAGTTTTACTTATGAAGGTCTTTTTTAAATTATTTGTTGTCCATTTGTTTTTGCATCAGTTTTATTCATTAGTCTTTATGCTTTGAATGAACTAGCTTGTTTCATTACATGGAATACCTTTTGTTCATTCATGATAAAACTCTTCTGGCAGACTGTGAAGTTATTCTGTGTGTTTGTTTTCTGTGTGAGTTATTTCACATCTCTGCTTCTGCTATTTCATTTAGTATCTATATCTTCATTTACAGTGTCTGATCAGATGTTTTAACTGTTCAAATCTGTTCCTCTTGATCTGTGTCTCAGTTTTAGGTTGTCACTGTTAAAACTATTAATAGTAAATGTGATCTTGACCATTTTTTCACTGGGTTTCACTGATTTGTTCTGCTTTGCTAGGCTCCACCTCACAAATGCATTTCAGACACCATTTCTATTGTATGATATTGCATTTTCTCGTAATAAACACTGAAGTCTGTTTGATATGAATCAAAAGCCTTTGATGAGCTCAACAATTTAACTTAGTTTGTTTTCCTCATAGAAAGTGCATTGATATAATTTAAACAAAGCAGTGCCAAACAATAATTACAGACTTTCTGCACTTTTAGAAATGTGACTGTGAAATGATTCTTCTTGTTTGATCTTTCTCTTACTTTCAGTTTGTGTGTGTGTGTGTGTGTGTGTGTGTGTGTGTGTATTTAAGTAGGAACTGCTAAATCACAGTAACAATCTCTGAAAACTTCCTCTTACTTTCTTTGTAAAAGTCGTGTAGTCTCCTGATGTGTCAGTAGAGCTGCTGCTGATCTGACACTCTTCTGCTGGACTTTAGAGAAACGATGCTCATCTTTGGACTGATGCTGCTGCTGCTGCAGACTGCTGCATGTGAGTCACTTTCACATCAAACTCTTGTGAGGCTGATCAATCAGATCAATCTCTGAAATAAAAACAGTGATATTCAATTAATTGCAAGACTTATAGTTAAAGAGTTGAATGTTTTTGTTAAAGACCCCAAAATGTTGTGGACAAAAAGTTTGTGGTGGAAATTCAGAAATAAAGTGCAGGAGTCTGAATTTCCTCCACAGCTGACAGAGCTCCTCAGAAATCTCCTTCTGTAAAGAATAAGTGCTGATTATGTACCAGAAAACATAAATAGCATTCACTGATTGATTAAACATACTACTTTAACTTTGAAAAAGCTTGCAAACTAAAATAGCATTTTATATCAAATGATTGCGCTTCTATTCTTGTTTTCACACATTATCATGTTTCAGCTTTATCGCTGCTAACAGATCTCTAACTTCCTCTTCTCTCTTTTTTATTTGCTGATAACATGCCTCTATATCAGAAATAGTTCATTATATTTTATAGTTTTTTCCTGCAGTCATTATTTGCACTAAAATATTCTCTTTGCACTCAAAAGAGCTAAATTCAAAGCAGAAATTTCGCAGCCAAGCAATCCTCAGTATTATTAAACATTAAAATATAGCATGCCATTTCTATTAAAGTCATACATGATATTTCTCTTTACATTGTGCACACATACTGCCATTTATTAATAAATCCAGATATGTGCACGGTAACTAAGGTTTATACACCAGACCTCTGATGTTCTGGCTGGTGCACATTTATTTAATGTGATACGAATTAAATTATGAGCAATGATGGATTGGAGATGGGGGTTTTTTTGTTTGTGTGTTGTAGATGCTTTCCGCCGGCTATTTTTTACTAATTTTTTCAGTTGTTTTCAAAAAGTTTCAGGACGTGTAGAAAAACTGCACTTTTTATCATTTGAAACCTGATATGAGATCAAGAGTCTGATACGTGTCTTCCGTAGAACTTATGCATATTTGTGTCTGATTGAGATTCATGATGAGAGAGATGATATTTATACCAGCAGTAACACTCTGACTCTGTCTGTCGATGTTGGTAAAATTTCATTTTGTGTGTGATTTGTTCTTTAGGTCTGGATCGGTTCTGCAGGTTTGATCAACTATATTCGATCAAACAATGTTACGCAGCTCTGGGACACAAACTCAATCTGCAGATGGAGCTGAACCCTCAATATCAAGACCTTCATTTGTATAAGTTAAATGATGGCAGTATACTGGAAGTTTTTAGCATAAAGAAAAATAAAGAGTATGATTATGTATCCATCAGAGACATATATGAGTTCTTTAAAAATGTGACTCTGATCACAAATACACATGAATCCATCAAAAACAGATCTGAGTTCTTCTTTGATAATTTGACTCTGACCATAAACAATGTGATCAGAGCAGATTCAGGGACTTACACATCACAAGTCGTTGAGATAGATATGGTCACAGCCAGTGATCTTCAAGTGATTGTTGAAGGTATAGAAGCTCTCAGAAATATATTTTATTTTAGAAATGCCTTGAGATTGACACTGATTATATGTTGAGAGAGTCATGTGACTGTGATGTGTCCCTCCCTCCAGCTCCTATTGGCTCAGTGGAAGTGTCAATCATCTGCTCCTCCAATCAGACTTCAGCGTTCTGCTCCTCTGAGGGGGATCAGATCATCTACAGCTGGGCTCTGAACGGAAAAATTCTAGAAGAAGGACCAATGATTGGAAACAGCAGCATTGATCTGGATGAGGGAACTGATGGAGACATCAGCTGCAGCGTGAAGAACCACGTCAGTCATGCACAGAAGACCATTAGAGTCCAACCCTGTCCTGGTGAGATTTTCATACATGAATGTCCAGATACTGTATATAACAACCACAGCAACACCAATGATGTAAAGCAGTCAAGTCTCGTAAAGAGGCCATTGGATGCAAAATTCACTTTTACATGTTGTTTAAACATAAATGTGTGTTGGCAGTAGGGGTGTGCAGCGAAGCCAGTATTTGTATCTGTAACAATCACAAAATTATTCGTATCTGTATTCGGCTAAAACCGGAAGTAGGCGGAGCTTGAACCGGAACTTTGTACAGTTACTTGATAAGACCTTGTGTCTATGGTTTTACAGACTATATTTTTTTCGTAGTAATCACTGATCAAATATGATTATAACATTTATTTAAATACCTTCTTACAGTCAGAGCCGATACACTTGTTTTGGCAGTGCTTCGGGCGTTGCGAGTTCGAGTCCCAGCTGGGGACCTTTCGTGATCCGATAAATAAATATTTAAATATCTTCTCATTAAAACGGTAAGGGATCCTGCCCAGTTTAGAAATATGGAAATTGATTTAAGTAATTTCCAAGAAATGCATGGAAAAAGGCAACTGCAACACTGCTATTTTATTTGCGTTTATTTCATTCATAGAATTTACACTCATTTACTGCACACACTTGTTATTTTAGAGGTTTATGTAAAACAACATGCTTTCCTTTGGCTCACCGGTTTTTGTGATCTACTCCACAGCCAATCACGGGCCCCCTCCTTGCTCGGGCCCCGGGGCTTCAGCCCCGCCTAGCCCAATGGTTAATGCGGCCCTGCTGACAAGCACAACATATACGTTATAATTTGTCAATTCACTTAACGGATTTGTTGTCAATGCTGTTTCAGAGCAATGCTTGAAAATGACCACTAGGTGTCACCGTAGAGACGGGTGTCGAATTGTTTCGAAGCCTCAGCACATTTGCTTAGACTCTTTCAGTGTTTCATGAAGCCTCGCTCTGCCCACCACTACAGCAAACAATCAGATATAAGGAAACAGTCCAGGGTCAAAACTAGGCAAGGCACGGCAACAAGGAACTAGGGATGGCTGACGCGAAACTGATGTTTCGACACGGTGTCAAGACCCCGAAGCGCAGATGTTCCGAAACACTGCTCAGAAGTGTTTGAAGCCTCTGCACATTTGCGTCGACTGTTTCAGTGTTTCATGAAGCCTCGCTCTGCCCACCACCATCTGTATCTAAGTTGATTATAGCCTACTCTTGACAGAGATCTGGTTTGGTTTTTGAGAGACGGAGACGTGCAGAGACGGTATTGTTTTAGTTGATATTACTCTTGCCAAGCTCTGATTTCTGAGAGATGCACGGAGAGCCAACAGCAATGTTGGATTTGTGCTCTTTTCATTCATAAAGTTTATATTCATTCACTTCACACACTCATTATCGCGTGACTTCAGAGGTTTGTGTAAAATATCGCACTGATCCCCTGGCCCACCCCCTTTTTCTAGCAAACACCAGACTGTGCCAGCCTCAGCCAAATATTCGGGCATAATTATTCGTTATCCGTTATTAATTTTTGAAGCCATTATCCGTGCCTTTTCGAATAAGGTACACACCCCTAGTTGGCAGTGTGTGTACACAACCACCCTATAATGATAAAAATCCACTCAGTGGTATCCCTAAAGTCCCTATAAAAAATGTCACTTTCTCAAATCAAGCCCTTATCAGATTCTTGGCTTGTGACGTCACACAGACCCAGGCCCCTCCCACGACTGTTGATTGACATTAGCGTTTTACCTCAGACCCGCCCCGAGTGACTGTCATCAGTCCGCCATTGTTTGGCCGCCGGAGCAGATGTAAGAATGGCTTATAAGCGATTGAGGTGTTCTGTTGTTGGATGTAATAATGAACATAGCAGTCGTCATTTACTCCCGACATCTGAGCCGCTGAAGATGTAGTGGATTACGTTTGTTTCTGAAGGGAATGCTCCCCGATCTACATAAATGTCTATGTTCATGCGAATCATTCGTGATCCTGCTTCACCTCCAGAAGAAGTGAGTATAAGGTTTTTTAATGAATCTTTGCAAACCACCTTTCCTAATAATGTGCTGATTAGCAAGTTTCACGATGAATGTGGCTAAAGTAAACAGTCCCTCAGAGACAGATTGGAAGAGAGGGGCGGGGTCAGCAGAGCTCATTAACATTTAAAGGAACATGCATTAAAACGGATTGCTGTGTGCAGAGTTGTTTTTGACAGGATAAAAAGGGTGTTTTTACACTACCATTGAGACATTGGGGAAGTCCCAATGGTTAGAGAGTCGGACTCATAACCGAAAGGTTGCGGGTTCGAGTCTCGTACCGGCAGGGATTGT